>NC_060139.1:859210108-859510108 GCF_021461385.2 Schistocerca piceifrons
TTGCAACAGACTGCTGATTTCTATCTTGTTTGACTATTCATGTTATCATTACATATTGCATTACAATTATGTGGTTTTATGTATTTTAACTGTATGCTACATAAAATCACTTATTATCCCTTTTTTACTGTTCTTCATACTTTCCCATCTACCCAATAGACTGCTCCATTAGAAAAATATCTGAATTGGAACAACCACAAAAGTTGAAGACAGACAGTAAATTATCTCTAAAAATCAAATTCAACTGTAATAAAACATGGCTGACTGCACTTTGAGTTGATTATGAAGGATGTGCTTCCACTTAATTTTCTAAGATTTGGAGTTCTAGTTCAAAAGCAAAGCACATACAATAATGATACTGTGAGTATCATTGTGGTAGCCATTATTGTCTGTAGTGAAGGGCTTTGTATGCTGTTGAAAGTGGCAGTAGAGCAAACAAAAGACTAACAGCCTGAAACTTTCCAACTACTAGTGCTTGAGCCAATTCAAAATCAGCGGGTGCTTACGATAAGAAAAGTTTTCATGGCTGTCTGTATTCATGATACTTCCAGTTGCATCAAAATTATCATTTAAATTAAGATATTGGGAAGACTCTTTCAGTCCTGGCTGAGATATTGTTCTGTGGTGTGCATGAAACAAGCTGATCGGGTGCTCTATGAACTTCCAACTTCAGCACGTACATAGTGATATGCACAGAAAGAACAAAGCACATAACCCTGAAAGAAGCAATTTCTTTTGACACGGGTACAAAAAGACTTCAAATTCCACAAATGAATTTTTCCATAATATATCCTCAACTACCGTTTCTGCAAACATTCCATGGTATGTATTTCAAGTGCCAGAATATTGTTCATTTCAACAAAAGTACTCCAGGCAACGGATTCCTGACAAACCAAATTTAGGGGGGGGGGGGGAAGGACTTGTGCTACCAGAAGACTAAACAGTGTGCGGCACTATATATTTAACAAGCACATATGGATAGCCATGGAAGAAATAACAGATGTATGTCGGTGTATCATTGGCAATCTCATTGTTGGCAAACCCAATAGGGAAGAAAACTCAAAACCATTACTAATCTGCAAATAGAATCTGTTGGAAAGCAAAGGTACCTTATTTTGTAAACGACAGTCTTAAAGTGGTTTCCTGCTTCATTCTCCAAGCCTTAGTGCATGTAGTCTCTCTGTTCTTGAGCAGTCTAATGACTTCTTTCACTACACTATAGCATTTCTGGGAAGAATTACCTTACATTGACCACTTTTTCCAATAAAATAACATTCTGCAGTAGCTGCCTCAAATCTACTACTGATATTGGAAAAAACAACACATTTTTTGTCTGTCACCTTTCCACTGATGTGGCAAGAGTCAAATAGTTTGCACTGGAGTGTGACTAACTGCCATCAGCAAAGTCACCCTGCCAATCAACACATGCTGCAGGGGTCACATAACTTGTGAGGCAGAGGGCTCCTGGGGTCATGGCCACAAGTGGAGCACTTTTTCCCTCAGGGCACAGCCCACAGCAGATGCTAAATGACCTAATCTTCTTGATCTCTTTACTTCTGTTCTCCTGTGAGATGAGTCTGGATCTATGGAGTTACCTTCTCTCTCTCCCCTGACAATACTCACTCATCAGGCATCACCATTCTATTGCTGCCCAATGATCGTCTATCAAGAGACATAAGTCGCAAGCTTAGCTTTAGGAACAACATGCTACTGGTGTCAATGCTGCCAGACACATCACTGAGAGCTGTCATTAAAGATTTTTGCTTCCTTTTGACGTATATATTTTAAAGGGATGCACACATCAGGTCACAGGGGCAGCTGAGATGGATCCAGAATTTTAAGCATGGACGGAACAACTCCGGGCTGAGAATTAAGATCTGCAGAGATGACTCATTACTAAGTGCAAAGCTAAATAGCAGCACTGTGCCCCCAGCTAGCCTCGTTTCTCAATTTCTGGGATTCTCACAGTGTTCTGTCCCGGCTTGTAATTAATGTTTCATTGGGTCCTCTGGTTCCCACCCTCATAGGTGAACCATGCAAAAACTTCCACACTTTCTTACAAAGCTAATTGATGTACATAAAATACTGTCACAAAGTGTTAGTGGGATTTGCCAAGCTTATGTTGCAAAGATAGGCTTGCACTTATGTAAATACCCAGGGCTCAGATATACCAAGACATTTGATGCCTTTCCAAAGGACTAGTGGATAGATTTGGAGGTAAGGACAGAGGCAAGTCTTCCATCCCATGCAGAATTGCAGGGAGGATTTAGAGCACTTCCCCACTGGAGTAAAATAAGAAAGCAATGAGGTACAACTCAATGAAGGAGAAGCTTGCTGTGTGGATGTATTAATTTATGGGATCGACCCACAAGTAGATGCTGAAGTGAAGCGTGCTTCACTAAGCACACTACGGAAGGCCATACAAATCACATTTTTCTGTCAGGAGGCCCAGCAATTCTTCCAATGCCACAGCAGTGTAAACCTCACTAGATGTACATTCACCGTTGAAGAGCATTGCACTTGTCGCTAAGCCCAAGTCACAAAGCTCCTGAATATTTGGAACTGGCATGTGGCTACCATTGAAAGATTGGACATGAGAGACCACACTGCCTGATTTTATGAAATCTACTGGCTAACCAAACAGGTTACCGAGATGCTCCAGGAAATGGATACAAGAATGCAATAATAGGTAAAGTGAATAATGGGAGTGGTTCTGCGCCTGCCCTTCATTCTCCTTCCTCAAACTGAATACAGTAAGAGAGAGAGGACCTCTCAGGCTTAAATATAACTATGCAAGGTAAAACCAATGGTAGATATGTTACCTTTATCATTGATACAGGCTCACAAATAAAAGTTTTGTTCATTAACCTAATCACATATGATTTGTTGTAGGAAAATTTTTGACAAAATATTTTTGTATCTCACATATACACAATTATTTACTAATCAAGGAGAAATTTATTTGTCTAGGGACTTACAACACCTACACACACTCCCACATCATTACACTGTTTTTGGTGCACCATGAGTCATTTTTAGTTCTTCATAAATATTCACACACAGTTTAGCTGTGTATGGAATACTGTGAAACTTTTGTCACATTAAGGGCAACTTCACATGTATTACATTCAAAATAGATTTCCCGATGATGTCGTTGACTGTAACAAATTTTACACCTTCTAGAGAATGCAGTTGTCTTTTAAGTCGGTGATAGTTTCAGTGAAAAATGTCGCCAGCTTCTAGCTTTTTGCTGCATTAAGAGTTTGTTTATGTTATGATGGACTCAAACGGTGTTGCTGGAAAATAATTCATGACTAAGTTCTGTAATGACTAGTGTACAATTCATACAATTAGTGCCAGCTAATAGTATAGATGCAGAACTATCATAGAAAGCACTGAGCTACAGAACAGTCTCAAGTTATATTTACAACACTGTGAAAGCTGCTGCTATCATTGTACGTGAATGAGTTAAATCAACTTGCAGTCACAAACACAAACCATTATGTTGTAAACTGAGCATACTGGGAATAATTATTTAAATAAAAATAAATTTTAATATAACATATTTTTATATCAGAATAATTATTGAAATAGTAATAAATTTTTAACATAACACATTTTTATATCAGACTAAAAAGTGGAAAATAATTTTTAGTCAGACATAAAAAGGCACTACAGTAGAGTCCCGTTAATCCGAACTAATTGGGACCAGACCTCTTCGGTTTACCAATTTGTTCGTATTAGCCGGAATTATGGTGACGAGTTTCTAGAATGAAGTATACCGAGCAGATAAGTGGGTACACCATGGTAACAAGTGTGGGAACAATGGCTCACTCACTCCCTGCCCTTGTTGTGTGGCTCACTCACTCCCTGCCCTTATTGTTGTTGAGACCTTTGTAGTGTCTGAGGTCAGTTCACTGCCAGTTGGCTCACAAAGTGCTTGGTTATGTTAGTTATCTATCGCTGGCATGTGCAACAGTTGTATTGTATTTGTTCAGGTGTAGTGGTGTACATATTTTCTTCATGAGTGAATGGAAACTTACAACGTTAACTCTCAAAGAAAACCTGAAAGCTTTGAAGTGGATAGACAATGGTAAGAATGTATCTAAACTGGCAACAGAAATGAGTGTTGGTAAAGCAACCATTTGTGATTGGAAGAAGAACCGAGTGAAGCTTGAACAGTCCTGTGCAACATCTTCGGGAAAAACACTCGAAATTTGGCATACTTTGAAACTGCCTCAGTGTGATAAAGTGGATGAAGCTCTTTTACTTTGGTTTACGCAGGAAAGAGAGAGGGGAATTCCTTTGAGTGGAGGACTGGTTCAGGAGAAGGCTGTTTACCTGAACAAGTTAATGAATGGTGAGTCTTTTAGTGCGAGTACGGGTTGGTTGGACAGATTCAAAATACGTTATGGAATCTGTCCGCTAACAATTACTGGAAAAAAGCTTTGATCTGACTGTGATGTAGCGAAGGAATACATGGGTGAGTTTGAAAAAATGATAGAGGGGAAGTATTTTCCCCAACAAATTTATAATGCTGATGAGACTGGCCTTAATTTCAAGTCATTGCCAACAAAAAGCCTGGCATCAAAAGCAGAAGACCATGCTCCTGGTTTTAAAATGTGCAAAGATTGTGTGACTTTATTAGTGTGCAGCAACGCTGCTGGTCATCACAAGCTGCCTTTAACGCTGATCAGCAAATCTGCTTGGCCCAGAGCTTTTAAAAACTGCAGGATGAAGTCCCTGCCCGTATAATAATGCAACCAGAAAAAGAGCATGGATGGATGGTATGTTGTTTAAAGAATTGTTTCATGGCCAGTTTGTTCCTGCTGTTCGACGGTTTTCTAAGGAAAATCATTTGTCTCCCCGTGCAATCCTTTTGATTGATAACGCACCATCTCACCCCAGCACTAAGGAATTATGTGATGGAGAAATTGTGGCTAAGTTTTTGCTGTCGAATGTTACACCGGTTCTATAGTCGATGGACCAGGGTGCACTGCAAACATTTTTACTGATTTACACAAAACAATTTTTAAGAACGATGATCCAAGATGATAGCATCCTTTAGTGGACAAAATAAAAAAGACCAATGTGAAGGATGATGTTTACTGAGACATGGCAGAATATTTCAGAAAACTCTTAGAAAATCGTGGGGAAAACTGTGGACATCTCTTGAATTTCAGGATAACCTAGTTGAAAATGAAGAGGAAAATCTACTACAAATGATACAAACAATCCCTGGATGTATAGAAGCTAGTGAAGAAGACGTAGATGAGTGGATGGCAGCAGATGGGGCATGTGTGGAGAACCTTACTGATGCTGATTTAGTTGCTGCTGTGACTCAAGACCAGGAAGAAGGGGACTTGCTGTGACAGAAGTGACAATGATCCTAAAAGCGATAAAGGAGAGTTGATGCCCACAGTGATGCAGCAGAAGCCCTTGATCTCACACTACATTATTTGGAGCAACAGTCCACTACCACACATGTTGATCTGATGTTTCTGAGACGATGGAGCAACTATGTGTCATATAACAGACTGTCTTCATTACACCAAAAAAAGACTGAGTTTTTGTCATCTAAAAAGTGAGGATAAAATGTCCGCTGTATTTTAGTAAATTTGACAGCTTTTCTTTCGTTGTTATGCATTGTTTACACCTACTGTTTTCTTGCCAATTTTTCTAATATGTGTTTACTGTACTGTGTAAATTAAAACAGTGTGTATGTACAGCAAATTACCGCACAGTTTTCCATACTTTGACTAACATTTTTTATGTTCGGATTAACTAAAACGTTCAGATTTTCAGGGTTCGGATTAGTGGGACTCTGCTGTATATTAAAAATTATTTTTATTCAAATAATTATTTTTTGCCTGTTAGTCTTGTGTGTGCGAAATTCTTCAATCAATTTCAAGATTATTTAAGGTTCTCTTCAATTGACTCAATCAATATATTTCTTCCTTCAGTGCATGTATTGCAAACGTACCATGAAGGTAAAAATGATAGAGATTCAAGATTACATGGCGGCTTACCAACAAACATTCTTTCTGCAAACCATTCACAGCTGGAACAGGAAAGGGGGACCATGGCAGTGGTACACAAAGTAACCTCGGTCACACGCTAGTGACAGCGAGTTAATATTGCACTGACATCCAGTTCTGAGCTATGTTGTTAATTTCAAGTCTCTAGCTCATCAAGAAATGACAGTAGTAAATAAAGTACACGCCACCACACAATACACAAGAAAGCAGTTAATATTTGTCCCAGTTCTGAGTTATGTTGACAGTTTCAAGTCTCTAGCTCATCAGGAAGTTACTTTAAAATCAACTGAAAAATCTGTACCAAACAGACAGCAGCCAGCCAGGAGAGTCAGTTAATAAAAACATGGTAAAATGAGTAGTATATATAGTAAGATGAGTTGTGTAGATACCACATTTGGTTGAAATTGCTCCAGGCATCTCTGAGATGTGCTTTTATGGCACCTTGTTTCACTCATATCCTCAGCCGCAGAGGTACTGGGTGGGTGAGGGGAAGGGGGGGGGGGTATCTTATTACCATAGTAATTTTTTTTTCCAGATTGCAAGTGAAATGTGTGCTCAATTTGATAGGAATTGCTTCAGCTCTTTTAGCGTCCACCTATAAATCGAATGAGATGTCACAGATTCTTTCTGTAGCAGGTTATTTATGCATATTGCATTTCTAGGGCCTGTGGCACAATCTGTTATGCAGAGCCATTGTGCAGGAACTCCAATTGGACCAGTGGTGTTCTGTGTTATGCTTTGGCACCCTGTTTTAATCCCCATCCCCACTGTAGGCAGGTGGTTGCCCCAACTACTGCACTGTCATCAGTTCTGAGCTATATTTAAAATTTCCAGTCTCTATCTTATCGGGAGGTTAGTTTCGAATCAACTGCAAAATTTCAACCGAACATTGAGACATGAAAGCAACCTAATAAAAATATAAGTTTGCAAAATGTCGAACTGGAAATAGACAGATGGAGATAGCTGTTTACATGCAAAATGTTGTGGAACTATGATAACGATTTTCATGTCATCTTTGACAACGATTGCCTGTGCCATTTTCAAGGAATAGGAAACTTCCAAATGCATGGAGCACAAATTGGAGGAAATGTCCACAATTTGGGCAATGTTCCCACTATTTGGATGTGATAAGAGTCCAGAACAAATGACCATGTTCTGACAATGCACAAACCATGTACCATACCACAAAAGTCAAATAAAGCTATATCAGGTCGTATAGGAAAAAGTCTTTGGATAGAAGTGAAGAAAGATTTTCTTAGAGGAGGTATTTTCTTAGTCATACCAAGAAAACAAACAACCGTAAAGAACAGTTTACATAAATTCCATCTCAGTTACCTTACATACAAAGGGAGAAATTAAGAACCTTGAATACCTGTGAACGTAGATCAGGATGTGTTGTACACATTTTAACGAAATTCGCGACTTTGTTTTAAGAAAGGAACTAACTTCCAGCACCCTTCTTAATGTATCACGAGAATCCTATGGAGGATGCTAAACCTATAATCCGCAAATCATATTCCAGAACTTATTACCTGCAGCTCGTGTCAGAGAAAAATGTTTCAGATTTACTAGAAGCAGTTTCCCTGTTATCCAGAACCTTCCTTCAGTTCTTGGGTGTCATCTAGAGTTACAGTCCCCAAGAAAACAAGAAATGGAAAAGAGAGAAAAGCCTTATCACATTTCCACAGACATAAAACTTGTCAATAAAGTCACAACACAGGGTATTTATCCCCCTCCAAGAATCAATGATTCTCTGAATCACCCAGCCAAACATAAATTTTTCAGTGCCTTAGATGTGCAAAACAGTTATGTCAAATACTGATAGCTATGAAAGATAATGAAAAAACAGCTTTTGTGGTGCCCTCGAGGCTTTACAATTACATAAGGATGCCCTTTTGCCTCTGAAATGCACCTACCACATTTGGATACTTTGCTGATTTATGTTTACGGGTTTTAAAGCTGTTTCTAGTGTACCTGTATGCCATAATTGTGTTTTCAAGTGCAATGAGAGGGTGTGCAGTGCAACTTGGAAATGTGCTAACTCATGTTAGTGACACTAATCTAAATTAGAAAAGACCGCTATTGTGCAACTACAAATGCAGTATCTAGAGCTTGGAATTTCAGCAGACTGTGTTACCCAGACCCTTGGTTAACAGACACAGTGGAAGACTTCCAGAAATCTTAAAAAATTGCAAACTTTTTTTGAGTTAGCAAATTACTATTGACGTTTCATGGAGAACTATGCAGTCACCATGAGATCTCTCACAAAATTATTAAAGAAGGGAACTCCTTTTGTCTGGACAGTGGACAGTGAGAGTGCCACGTTAAAAGTGAAAGAAATTCTTCCAAATTCACCTGTTTTGGTATATCTGGATTTTGAGCAAACTTTTATTTTGTTACGAGATGCTAGCAACTTCCCTGTAGGCTGCACATTAAGTCAAACACAAGATGCCAAAGAAAAACCAACTGGCTACTCACTGCACCGGCTGAATCAAATCAAGTAAACTACCAACACACCATAAAAGGAACTTCTGGCAATTGCTTTTGACAATCATTACTTTTGGTGTTACATATGCTGATGACAGTTCACAGTAATTACTGAAGACACTGCTCTACAATGGCTGTTTAAGTTTAAAAGATCCCAGGAATTTTGTGGGTAGACCTCAAAACACAGTGAATATGACTACACAGCCAAACACAATCCAGGCAAGGTAAATCAGAATGCAGGTGCCTTGTGCAGCAAAATTAAGATCTTACAAGTAAATAGCATGCTCTTTAGAAAATTAAAAAAGCACAAGAATCTGATGTCGCATGTAAGAAACTGGGTACATCGCTGCATTGTATTACAAAAGATAATCATATATGTATGAAAATGGCTCTTGGAGGACGGATAGCAGTTCCACAGACTCTCCAAGTGCATACTGTAACTATTTAAAACAGGCGTGTCATAATGGGAAAAGCGATTCACAGGCACATGTTGCAGGGCATTACTAGTGGACACAATGAAAGAAAGGTGTAGAAGATTGCATTCAAAATTGTCTCCCAAGTGCTAAGAGTGTGTAAGTATGAAGACCAAATATATCTCTTCAAACTGTAACTCAGGCAGCAGGAACTTTTGAAACCTTAGTCCTTGATATAATGGAACTGATTCCTGCAACAGCCCTTTCTATATCTATCGCTGGCCACTGGTCTCACTACCTTATTATGAAACTGGTTATACATGACTATGGAGACAATGGTTAAAGCATTCGACACTCGTTAGTATGTTGTTGTTGTTGTTGTTGTGGCCTTCAGTCTTGAGACTGGTTTGATGCAGCTCTCCATGCTACTCTATCCTGTGCAAGCTTCTTCATCACCCAGTACCTACTGCAGCCTACATCCTTCTGAATCTGTTTGGTGTATTCATCTCTTGGTCTCCCTCTACGATTTTTACCCTCCACGCTGCCCTCCAGTACTAAATTGGTGATCCCTTGATGCCTCAGAACAAGTCCTACCAACCGATCCCTTCTTCTAGTCAAGTTGTGCCACAAACTCCTCTTTTCCCCAATTCTATTCAATACCTCCTCATTAGTTATGTGATCTACCCATCTAATCTTCAGCATTCTCCTATAGCACCACATTTCGAAAGCTTCTTTTCCCTTCTTGTCTAAACTATTTATTGTCCACGTTTCACTTCCATACATGGCTACACTCCATACAAATACTTTCAGAAACGACTTTAAGACATTTAAATCTAAACTCGGTGTTAACAAATTTCTCTTCTTCAGAAACACTTTCCTTGCCATTGCCAGTCTACATTTTATATCCTCTCTACTTCGTCCATTATCAGTTACTTTGCTCCCCAAATAGCAAAACTCCTTTACTACTTAAAGTGTCACATTTCCTAATCTAATTCCCTCAGCATCACCCAACTTAATTTGACTGCATTCCATTATCCTCGTTTTGCTTTTGTTGATGTTCATCTTATACACTCCTTTCAAGACACTGTCCATTCCGTTCAACTGCTTTTCTAAGCCCCTTGCTGTCTCTGACAGAACTACAATATCATCAGCGAACCTCAAAGTTTTCATTTCTACTCCATGGATTTTAATACCTACTCCGAACTTTTCTTTTGTTTCCTTTATTGCTTGCTCAATATACAGATTGAATAACATCGGGGATAGGCTACAATCCTGCCTCACTCCCTTCCCAACAAACTGCTTCCCTTTCATACCCCTCGACTCTTATAACTGCCATCTGGTTTCTGCACAAATTGTAAATAGCCTTTCGCTCCCTGTATTTTACCCCTGCCACCTTAAGAATTTGAAAGAGAGTATTCCAATCAACATTGTCAAAAGCTTTCTCTAAGTCTACAAATGCTAGAATCGTAGGGTTGCCTTTCCTTATTCTTTCTTCTAAGATAAATCGTACGGTCAGTATTGCCTCATGTGTTCCAATATTTCTACGGAATCCAAACTGATCTTCCCCGAGGTCAGCTTCTACCAGGTTTTCCATTCGTCTGTAAAAAATTCATGTTAGTATTTTGCAGCTGTGACTTAGTAAACTGATAGTTCGGTAATTTTCACATCTGTCAACACCTGCTTTCCTTGGGATTGGAATTATTATATTCTTCTTGAAGTCTGAGGGTATTTCGCCTGTCTCATACATCTTGCTCACCAGGTGGTAGAGTTTTGTCAGGACTGGCTCTCCCAAGGCTGTCAGTAGTTGCAATGGGATGTTGTCTACTCCGGGGCCTTGTTTCGACTCAGGTCTTTCAGTGCTCTGTCAAACTCTTCATGCAGTATCATATCTCCCATTTCATCTTCATCTACATCCTCTTCCATTTCCATAATATTGTCCTCAAGTACATCGCCCTTGTACAGACCCTCTATATACTCTTGCCACCTTTCTGCTTTCCCTTCTTTGCTTAGAACTGGGTTTCCATCTGAGCTCTTGATATTCATACAAGTGGTTCTATTTTCTCCAAAGGTCTCTTTAATTTTCCTGTAGGCAATATCCATCTTACCCCTAGTGAGATAAGCCTCTACATCCTTACATTTGTCCTATAGCCATCCCTGCTTAGCCATTTTGCACTTCCTGTCGATATCATTTTTGAAACGTTTGTATTCCTTTTTGCCTGCTTCATTTACTGCATTCTTATATTTTCTCCTTTCATCAATTAAATTCAATATTTCCTCTGTTACCCAAGGGTTTCTACTAGCCCTCGGCTTTTTACCTATTTGATCCTCTGCTGCCTTCACTATTTCATCCCTCAAAGCTACCCATTCTTCTTCTACTGTATTTCTTTCCCCCATTCCTGTCAACTGTTCCCTTATGCTCTCCCTGAAACTCTGTACAACCTCTGGTTCTTTCAGTTTATCCAGGTCCCATCTCCTTAAATTCCCACCTTTTTGCAGTTTCTTCAGTTTTAAACTACAGTTCATAACCAATAGATTGTGGTCAGAGTCGTTAGTATAAAGACATGGAAGTATCAAAGGAGCTGAAAAACAGAATAGCATGAAGAAAATTTGAAGTTTTTCCCAGAAATGGTGTGAACTTCCCCCAACATGGCTTAAAAAAATCCATTGGGCAGCAGAAAAACTTCATGAACAATGGACAAAAAATGAGACAACAGCTGTCTGAATAACTACAGAACAATATTTTTGTTAATAGGTGGTGTAATGGAAAAAAACTAAATGGTATTCATATGATGCCAGCTATAAATTGAAAGTAACGGCATATGCAAAAGAACACAGAAACAGATCAGCATTTCAGCCCTTCACTGACAGAAAAAAACATTTACGATTGGCAGGCTATTTAAAAAAGAGAGAGGCGACGAATATTGTGCAAGTATAAGACTCAATGCAAAATGGCCAAAACTAGAAAACGACATATTGAAATGGCTTCAAAGACATCATCAAAATGACACTGGAATTAATACAAAAATGATTCAAATAGTGGAACTTAACAGACTTTAAGAGTAGAGCTGGTTGGTGCTACAGGTTTATGAAGTGTCGTGGACTTACCATGCGAACCAAAACCAACATTTTTTTTACAAAACGCCATAAGAGTTTGAAGAGAAAATATTATCCTTCCCTCACTTTATTATTCAATATCGAAAGATAAACAGTGTGGAACTAAGCAAAATAGCAAATATGAACGAAACTCCTCTGACATATGATGTGCCAAGTAACAGAACTGTTGCCATGAAAGGGGCTAATATTGTCTATAAAAACAAGTGGACATGAAAAAATGCTCTACACTATTGTCCTTTCATGTTGTGCTGATGATAATAACCTTAATTCGACGATTATTTTCAAGTGCAAAACATGCCAAAACCTTCTGAAATACTGTCAAGTGGTGTTGTTCACATACATGACAAGGATTGGATGGACAAGGCTGGTAAGAAATTATGGATTAACAGATGGCGAGAAGGAGAGGTGCTTTGTTGAAGAAGAGTTCTTTTTTTTTTGAAGAGTTCTCTTTTTTGTGCTAGATAAGTTTAGAAGTAATTTGAAAAATTCAGTGAAAGAGAAATTGAGATACGAAAATACAGAGCTTGCTGTTATTCCTGGAGGACTTACTTCACAGCTGCAACCTCTTGATATCTTGGGAAATAAACCATTTAAAGTGTGTGTGAGAGAGCAATGGAACAAATGGATGATGGATGAAACCCCAACATGAGTTTACACCAAAGGGAGCTTTAAAATGACCTATAATCAAACAGTTGTGTCATTGGATAAAAGTCATGGTGTAGAGTGAAAAAAAAAAAAAAACCACATTATTGTCTAATCTCTCAAGAACTGTGGCATGGCAATGAAGACCATCTGATATATGAAGAGGACAATGATGATGACCAAGAAGAAGAAGAAGAAGAAGAAGTAAGTTCAGATGATGATTTTCAGGGATTTTATCGGTCCATTCAGTTTTATAAACTAAGAAATCATTTTTTAGTGTGGCTTTACAATCTAATAATAAAAATGGTAATAATGTAATTATTTTTAAAATTTTGCTTAAAAATTAAGGTGCGTCTTATAGTCTGTAAAATACAATATATAATAATCCTGTTTCATTTTCTCTTCATTTCTTTCAACAGAATGTGTCCTTCCTTCAGCACATTGTTGATTTCACATTGTCAGAAAACATTCTTGTATATCATTGGAATACTGCAGGCTAATCTGGTACTCCAAATGAACTTTCTTGAACTAGAAAGGCCAGAGTGTTACAAATGAATTATTCCTTCAGTGTAATATCTTCAGCACTCTCACCCAAGATGCTGGAGTTGGCGGTCATGTGTGGATTAGTGATGTGTGTTTCTCTTTTGCTGATGAAGGCTGTGGCTGAAAGCTTTCTGTAAATGTCTTAATTGTGCATGTCTGCAACTTAGTGTGCCTTCTTTATGGTAAGTAGCAATCTGTCTTTTCCTACATTGTTGATATACCTTCAGTTTCCCTCTTAAACATCAATCAAAAAAAAATCTTCTCTTGAGGTCTAGTATGCAAAATACACAGTCATCTTATCGTTTATGTGGATCTGCAATAAGGAGAAACGAGTAACAATCTTTCACTGTAATTTTGTTTAATTTTCCGTAATCTATAAAGACATGATGCTCTCCAATCTTCTGTTTTACAACTATGACCTGCCTAACACATATACTCAGATGAATTTGGTTCAATTATTCCTCAATCATGCCATACTTGAACTTGGTTGTCAACCCTGGTGATAATCTTTCTGATGTCTGAAGTCTTTGACTTTATTGGGTGTAATTAGTCACAAAATCTTTAATATGTTCCTTTGTCTCATTTTTAATTCTGGACTGTCTGCGATACTGGTACATGCGGGATGAGTTTCCCCTTCTGGTTTCCTAATGCTAATTCTGTCCTTGTTTATTAAGACATCAATCTGATCTATGTTCATAGTTTCTTCAGAAACCACATGAACACCTGTTTCAAATTTCACATCATCAATGCCAACAGTAACTGTAAAATATCCCTTTGAGAGACAAAGTTTTTCCCAATTCCTGTAAAGATTACAACTGTATCCTTCAATCTTGGAGCATTCACTGCTTCATTAACATCTTCTCATAATAAATTGACTACCACAGTCATTTAGCACCTGTACCTTTCAGTTATGTATTTAGAAATCTTCAAATTTATAACTGTTAACGATATTCTTAATAACTTATGAATTCCTAGTCATATTTAGATTATTCTACTCCTTGATGCACACAGATGAAATATGGCCTAAATAGTTTGCTCTTAGGTTGCAATCACTTGACTTGTGTCCATTTGCACCACAGTTGAAACACTTTCTGTGTAGATCCCTAGCTGTGCTTTTAAGTGTTTCTGTTTCTTGAGTCTTTAGTATCTTTTTATTGGAGTTTTCAAAATTTTGAGTGCTATAGCTTTTGTCATTTTGTTTCTGCAATGACTTTAAAGCTCTTTCATAATGCCTCACTTTTTCTTAAACTCTTTCACATTTCCAGCACCTTAAAGTACAAGTTTTGGAGCTGAATCACCTTCTTTTTTGTGACCACATACTCGAATAACGAGTCTCTGACAATATAGGAACTGCTGGTAAACACTTTCATTATGAGAAAACATTCTTGGAGAGAGACTTTGTTTCTTCTTTTGCTGAGACAGCAGTTAGTGGATCTCTGCTGCACTTGCCTTTAAGCTGAATTCTTCTGTGCAGCCCCACTTAAGACTCTTCTAACAGTTAATAAAAAGCTTGATTAAACCTTAAAGAAATTTTTGTTTTTGGAAAAATAAGCATTTTTGCAGCATTAAACATTCTATTTCCTCAAAGCAGAAGATGCAATTTAAACTGGATATCCATCACTACCACTAAATGACTTATGAGCATCCTCAACATCACGAATGCACATAGAAAATTTATGTTGATTCTGCAAATGTGATCAGAATTTATCACTTGTTTCTGAATTGGAATATTTTTTTCAATTTCTTTCAATAAATTCAACCTTCCATCACTATCCTTTTGCACTGCATCATCATCATCAGCAGCAGCAGCATAATCATCCTCTTCACTTTCTCTGTCACCTTTAATACTCAATAAGTTTTTCTATATTGGATACAAGATGATAAATTTTGTGATGTCGTAAGTTTTCCTGCATAATAGTTCTTGAAAGTCTCGTTGGGTCTGCTGCCGGATCCTAAAATTAACACGATTCAATATTTCGGCACTCCATCTGTCTGCCATCAACAGGAAGAGTGCTGCTGAGTCCCACTAAAACCTGATGCCAAGGATGTAAATGATTGTCCTAGGCCTCTGCACCGTACACAGTGCATGCACCACCCATTATCCTCCAAGACTGGGCTGGTGGTGCCGTCCTTAGTAGAACATCAGTGGCAATGATATATCGTAGTCAAAGACTATTTTCAAACACTCAGGCTAAAGGACAAAGATGGATGTGATATTCTCAACAGATTTATGGACCACCTAAACTGATTTCATCCCAGCATTAAATTTACCAAGGAGGTCAAAAGTGATGGGAGGCGCTTCCATTTTTGGACAGCATGGTTTACACACAACGAGATAGTACTTTGGGACTTAGCGTTCACCAAAAAGCTGACACACACACTGTTTGGTATCTTCATGCCAAGAGTTACCATCCACCATACCAACGCAATGGCTACCTTGGGACTATGATAGAAGAGCATATGCCATTTTCCACACAGATGGTTTAACCCAAGAACTTTGACATTTGATGGCTGGTTTTAAGGAAAATGGATACTCTTGGGAAGCAGACTTATCAGGCTATGGTGTTTGGACCATCTCCAGATGTACATAAAGAGGAGCACAGAAGTGTGGCATTATTCCTTAGGCTGGGGACATATCGTTTAATAATGGAAGAATTTCAAGGAGTTTTAACTGTGTTTGAGCACCTTCCAAGATAAGGGCATTAGTTGGCTCTGTGAGAGATGATCTGTGGCTTAGGAATACCAGCATATAAATAAAATTCTTAAAATTCTGTGTCAGTGTGGGAAGGCTTATATTGGCCATTTGATTCACACAGTTCACGTCAGGTGCATAGAAAGTGTCATCATACGAGGCTACAACAGCTGCAAAAATTTGTGGTAGCAGAATGTTGCCTAAACGAGGAACATGGAATGGTATCAGATGAGTCTATGATAGTTCCAAACACTTTCGATTTTTGGAACAGTCTTTATAATGAGGCAACTGAAATTAGGCCAGCAGCTAATTTGATCAACAGAGACAAAGGTTTTCCTTTCAGCAGGACATTGAATCTTGTGCTATCCCACGGCAAAACAGAACTACTTCAGTGTGCCCAGCCTTATGTGTTTGAAAATAGTCTTTGAGTGCAATATATTGTTGCCGCTGGTGTTCTACTAAGAGTGGTGCCACCGGCCTGGTCTTGGGAGGGCAAGAATTGCGATGGGCGGCGCTTGCGCTGTGTACAGTATGGAGGCTTATATAGTATGATGGCATCAGTTTTCAGCATGACTCAGCAGTAGCAGCATTCTACTGAAGTTGGTGGACAGAAGGATCATTGAAAAATTGAATCATGTTGATTTTAGGATCTGGTAGCAAACCCAAGGAGACTTTCAAGAATAATAAATTTTGGTTGTCATTTCAGTTTCTGCCTCACTATCTAGAAAAAATATGATGTAGATTGCCTGCAACTCTGGTCCTGTAAATGATACTTCAATAAATGACTTCGACTTCTTAGCTTAAAGTTCACCACCACTTGATTGATAAGTAAAGCCAGAAGATTCACTCAAGCATTTACAATATTTCCCGTCATCTGGAACTGTTTCGAAAATTAACTTACATAAGATTTAATGACTTTACCCAGTACAGAGGTTACTTTTTTTTCCAATTCCCCCTAACACTGCCATTTATAGATACATTATAATCTTGTTTCACATTTAGTTACATACCCAAGTAGCCCAAATGAGTATGCTATAATGTCCCAAAATTAATACATAGTGTGGTTTAACATATATTACTTTGGGAAAAGTGATGTGTTGCCCCATGCCTTTCTCTAACTGATGAATGATAGCCGTGCTCTTGACAAGTATTTTCTTTTTAGTTTTAGTTTTGATCTGCATACTGTGCACAAAAGTTTTGTTTCTTTTGTGTATGTTGCTGAATTTGGATGTGGGTAATTACTCCATGCCACCACTGTCCTGGCTCAGGAATGTACTATGGACCATGGAATCTAGAATATCATTACAACACTGATGACATCATAATAAATGAAGTTAGCATTTGCTAACTAGTCCTAAAAGAATATTGATGGATTTGTATAACAAGCATCATTCATGTAAAATGATCTATAACTGAAGTATTCCAAATTGTAAATACAGATAGAATTACACATCTCTTAATAAGGGAAAGTGGATGTAATTTTGTAGACATTGCTTTTTCTAGAATGACATTTCAGCTAGCACAGAAGATGCAACTTATGACAAATCGTAAATCCATCATAAAAATATGGAGACAGGAACATGGCTGTATGAACAGCTGTAGAATGATATACTATCTGCTGTTATTTTTTGAAACTTTATTTAGGCTACCAGTTTCAATGCCTCAGTAGTGTCTTCTTCAGAAGCCTATGTGGTTACAAAAAATACTTAAAACAATAAGGTACAAAATAAGTTCAGCAATATAATTAAATCTGTTACATCAAATAGACACAAGTAAATAACTATGAACTAAAAATAATATAACAACAGTAGTTCATAGACCTAAGACATGAGTACATCATGTCTATTGAGACAACTATGGAGCACAATGGTGTCATTATAATGGGATGAAGCAAACCTACATATTCATTCAATGTCTAAGATATGAAACACATTCAGTAAGGAGTCAAAAATAAGAAATGTCATAAAGACCATTTAATAGGGACGGTGTATAAAGATATAATCATAATGTATGAAAAATATATACAAAGCAGTAGTAGTAGTAGTAGTAGTAGAAAATGATGATAATTAATGGGAATATAATACAGTTTAAGGTAAGACTGTGTATAATGTGTGTGTAGCATCAAAATGAATTATTTCTTAGGTTTAAAAGAA
The DNA here is from genome assembly GCF_021461385.2 of Schistocerca piceifrons. Classification (NCBI taxonomy): domain Eukaryota; kingdom Metazoa; phylum Arthropoda; class Insecta; order Orthoptera; family Acrididae; genus Schistocerca; species Schistocerca piceifrons. The sequence goes on from NC_060139.1 coordinate 859,228,191, forward strand.
CATAGGAAAAAAAGATCATGTCATATACAAAAATGTGGCAATCAACATTGTGAAAAAATCGAAGTTGGTACATATGCAATAAGAAACAGCGGCCATTCAGTTGCTTTGACATCCCAATGGTAAGAAAGATATATAGTACTTTTGAAGTTATATAACAAAAGAAATACAGGATGCAAACTAACAGGACAAGAATTCATTAACCTTTGCAATGATAGAATAATGAAAAAATAAATAAAAAAACAAAAAGGATTGGTGTACCTAATTATTGCGAAGATGCAAAATCTATGAAAAAACAACATTTTAAGCGGAAAAGACTATGAAAACGAAGTGGGAACTGGAGTAAGTGAATCGCTCAATCATGAAACAAGAGGAACGAAGAAACAATTTGATATGAATGTCTGATGACAATAGAAAGAAACAATAACCCCTTGCAACAAGCGATGGACTGCAACACTTCAGATGTCTCAGTCAGAGAATTGTCATCATTCAATTATGTTTAAATCTCAGTATCTTGACATGAACAAAACTGGATGTGTTCCACTACTGAAATGACGCCTCCTTATATGCAACTGAAAGGAAGACCTTAAGTCAACTTGATACTGAATGTGATGATATGTAGCGAGACAATGAACTCAAAATTAAGAATCATCTCGTAAAGGACCTATATAACGTTTAAGTGAAAAATTTCACTCTGGATATATACAAGGTATTTAAAATACTAGCAAAATTGTAATCACAATTAAGGAGAAAGGAGCTACGCACTAAAAATTAGTAGATATAAAAACTTTATTAAGCTTGAGCAGGATCAATTCTTTAGGTCCAAGGATTTAAGAGTGGGCGACTGGCAGGTGCATTTGCAAGAAGATTCCAGAACTTATACAGCATTTCTATTTGAGGGCAAATCTCAAGAACTTCGTGTGCATCTATTTGAGCTACACATATCTGTAGCTATTTTGATAGGAAGATTAAATAAGACTTTGGGTAATGATTTGGTAAATGACCAAATTATATACACAGATAACTTGCTAGTATTATCTAAGGCATGGGAGGAACATTGTGTATTATCAATCAGAACTTTACATTGACTACAGCAAAAGGGAATCACAATAAAATCTGCTAAGTCTCATTTTGGTGGGGATGAACTAAAATCTGGAGGACATATTATGTCAAAGGAATACAACTTGATCCAAAACGGATACAAGTGATAAAAGAAAGTCCTAAACCATGCAACATGAAAATATTATGTTCATTTTTAGGATTGGCGGGGCACTCAATGAACTATCCTAGACTTCTATTCCTGCTTAATCATTGATCGAGATGGATATGGGATGACCATGCATCCAAAGAATTTAATAATATTATGCTGTATCTCTTAGATGCTAAAATTTTATGCCATCCAGAGATGCATCAACCATTTAACCACAGACATATTGGAATACGGTTTGGTGTGTGAACTGTTTCATGGTGAGTGGGATCCTGAGCAAGGGGAGCACAGCTTTTGCCAGCAGATAAATTATACAGCACCCAAGAAAGAACTATTAACCATAGTTTGGATTTTTCTGAAGTTTCAAACTCTAATATGAGGATTAAAAAAAAAAAAAAAATCATATATACTACTTTTTTTGTTTTGTGAAATGCAGAAGTTTACATTTCCGAACATTTAGATCAAGTTGCCAATCTCTGTACCATGTTTAAATCTTGTCAAGATCTGGCTGAATATTTATGCAGCTTCCCTAAGACAGTTCGTCATTATAAATAACTGCTTCATCTGCAAAAAGCCTTATTTTACTATTACTATTGTCTGCAAGGTCATTAATATGCAACATGAGCAGCAAGAGTCCCAACATACTTCCCTGGGGCACACCCAAAGCTACTTCTACATCTGATGATGACTCCCCATCCAAGTTAACATGCTGTGTCCTGCCTACCAAAAAGTCCTCAATCCAGTCACAAATTTCACTTGATACCCCATATGATCATACTTTCAACAGTAAGTGTATGTGTGGCACTGAGTCAAGTGCTTTTCAGAAATCAAGAAACACTGCATCCACCTGGTCGCCTTGATGCAAAGCTTTCAACATGTCATGTGAGAAAAGTGCGAGATGGGTTTCATATGATCGATGTTTTCAAAATCCATGCTGGTTGGCATTGAGGAGATCAAGAGTTCAAGATACCTCATTATGTCTGAGCTCAGAATATGTCCTAAGATTCTACAACAAACTGATGTCAAGGATATTGGACAGTAGTTTTGTGGATCACTTCTATTGCCCTTCTTGTACATGGGTGTGAGCTGTTCCTTTTTCCAAGAACTGGGCACGGTTTTTTGTCCGAGGGATCTACGATAGATTATAGTTGGAAGAGGGGCTGATGCATCCGCAAATTCAGTAGAGAATCTGACAGGGATTCCATTGGCCATGGAGCTTTGTTCAGTTTTAAGGACGTCAGCTGTTTCTCAACAACACTGACACAAATACTTATTTCATTCATTTTTTCAGTGGTACGAGTATTAAATCTGGGCAATTCTCCTGGGTTTTCCTTTGTAAAGGAACATTTGAAAATGGAAGTAAGCTTTTAAGCTTTTGCTCTGCTACCCTCAATTTCAATTCCTGTCTCATTTACTATGGACTGGATTCTAACTTTGGTCCCACTAACAGCCTTGTGTTTGTTATATAATAATGAAAGTGGGTATCAAAAGAGAAGGAGATGTTGTCCCTACTCACAGTTATAAGACGAAAAAGTTTGTTAATAGTTATGAAGACTTCTTGTTTAGCTAGGTGATAGAGCTGTTACGATGTCATTCGTTATCAGTGGAGGTGATATGTGGTGTAACATATCACTTTTTGGGAAATTGATGTGCTGCGCCATGTCTTTCTTTAATCAAAGAGTGATCAAGTGATAGCCGTAACCTTGGCAAGTGTTATTTTTTAAGTTAAGTAATTAGTTTCAGCCCACATACTGTGCACAGAATTTTTGATTCTTTTGTGCACATCCCTGATTTTGGACAGGCACAGGGTATCTGCAACACAGGGTAATGAGAGCAGTCTTTCCAAGAGTTGCAACACCCACTACTTGGGAGGTTATTCCGTGCCACTGCTGTCCTGGCTCACCAGTGCTCTGTGGGCTATGGAATCTACAATATCAAGACAATAGTGATGATGTCTTAATAAATGAAGTCAGCATTAGTAACTAGACCTAAAAGAGTGTTGATGTGTTTGTACTAACAAGTACTGCCCATATAAAAGTCTGAACAATCTGTAAGTGAACTGATCCAAATTATAAACATGAGATACAACACATACATCTCTTAAGAATAGGGAGTGGGCATCATTTCACAGAAGTTGGTTTTCTAGAATGATATTTCAGGTAGTACAGAAAAAGGTACAATGGTGATGGAGTCTGCAGCTACAAAACAAGTTCATGGTCATTCTGCCACCAGATTGACACACTTATGTAAAGACAAATGAAAAATCAATAAAAAAGGGTGACCATGAAATTCTTCACACAGCTAACTGGCACATACAACACACAACATTTTGATAGATAGACTTGTTGTTGCAGGTTCCAAATCGACCTTCCATGTTATAACTTGTTTCGTCTTAATTTGTTTCATCATTAGACATTTTGTTTGCAGATTCTGCTTGCCTTGTTCTATTACTGCTAATTATTATCAAAATGTGAATCTTTGTTGCAGATTCAAAAGCCATGCAACCACACATTGCTATGACTCCCAGGGAAGTTCGTCCTAAACTTTATATATACAGACAGCCAAAATTGTATCATCATTCATTTAGCCAATTGTGACAGAGCCTCCAAAATTTGCAAGAAAATGGTTCAGATCCTCACATACACTATTTACCTTCAAGACAGTTACAAACTCCAAGCACGAGTCAAACCAAATAACAGTCCAATGTAATTCATGTCTTCCCTGTGAAGATAGATTCTCCGTGAACACACACAGCTACTCTGCTTCCCTGATAAGTCACTAGTCCATTGATAAGAAAACATTTAAATCCCTCATTTTTTTCAAATCCCACAGTAGTAATGATGGAATATTTTGCACTTCATAGTTGAGTCGAGTGAACCATTCTACATCACTTTGTAGAAACCACTTCATCCAAGACCATACAGAGCACCATCATGGCACAAAAATCAAGTTATTGATCTGAGGAAGGAGATAATTTGAGAAAGAAGGTCAGAGATGCAAAATTCTTTTCAATTAAATTTGGTGAATCCACTGACGTTTCTCACAATGAGCAGATCAGTTTGATTTTCTGATATTTTCATACCAGAATTCATAGAGAGTATTTTATTAAATTGTGTAATTCTTATGAGAAGCTTCACTGAACAGTGAGAAACTATGATGAAAGCCAGCCATTAACTGAACAGCGAATATGGAGTGGGTGCAGGGATTACTCTCTTAATCTCTCTCTTCCTTATGCCCCCATCCCTTCCACAGTAACTGATGATTAAACATATTATGAAAACAGTTGCTCAAAATTATGAGAATCCCTCACCCTCCTGCCACAACTGAACCCCAGACACACTCTTGCTCATCTGAAACTACTATCGTCTTCTGTAGAAGTATTATTTATACAAGCACTCGTCAAATAATTTTTACATCCACCTGCCATGTACTGCTCCTCCATGCTACCCAAAAATTTGTCGGATTACATTTGACGCAGAGCCTTTTTTTGGAATATAATTTTTGATTTCCAAGTTTTAATCACCAACCTCAAACATCAGTTAGTAATTTAATCAGCCACGAGTGCATCATTACCAATTCTGAAATGAATCGCTAAGTTGCAGAATATATGAGCTGCAAGAGGAAGCTATCTCTCCAAAATATCCCATCATATTATAGGACACCATTCTCTGTCTTCATGACTAGGATTTTCTTGCTTCATTCTCACAGGAAATTGCTTCTTTGTTTTCCAAACCTAGTTTCTCTCTTTCCATTCTGTTGTAGACAGATGTTACCTTCCAATCAACATCTTCAGATCCATTGTCATAGCCTTAATAGTTAATGACTACACCCTAGTCTACTCTCCAACTTCACCGTCTTCCAATCAATGAAGCATTCCACCATTCTAATTCACAGCACTGTTCAGTGTCTCAAAACAGTACCATCTTGAGTGTAACAGTGTGGTGAATTACTTTTTCACAGTTTTTATTGTTAATGGAAATTTTACAACTGAAATATTTTCATTCTGTTGTTCTATGGTATGTGTATATGTTTCTACCACACAACTGTATTCTGAAGGTGACAAGTAGCCTACTTTTGCAACAATCTTATATTTTTCACTTTTTTGACCAGTGGATATGTTCGTATTTCTTTAACCCTTTCACTACTGTGGGCATTTATAAACATCCTACTACACTAGTCCCCAGGTGTTCTGCAGGTTTATATGCACACTGCTTGAATTTTCCTACAGTGTTATGGACATCTGAATGCGTCCTGAGCCGCTGATATCTAACTGCTGAAGACAAGTTACTTCCATATCCCAGAGAATAAAGGTTTTTAGAGTATTTATCAAACAACACACATGCTTCATTCTGTGTTATAATTAGCAAAAAACCCTCATTTTGATACCTTGACTTTTTAGGAGATACAAAAATTGTTATGACCACACGATCAGTGATCTGCAAGGCTGTGAGTGGATGCAGCATGTGTGACAGTTCTTTGGATATAAAACCCAATAGCTCAAGAACAAAATTAGATATCGTTCTGCTCTCAATTTTAAAGAAAATTTTGATATCTCGTCTACATTGCATTCACTGCAATGTATGTTCTAAAATCAACCATATACAAAGTCTGCCCAATGAATTTTTCCCTCTGTGGATTTTACTAATCTTTATCGAGTGAAGATATCAGACTATAAGATGTTCAAAAATCAAATTTTTCACCAAAAAAGTTTTAAAAAAATTGGATGGTAAGTTTTTCATATCAGCCAGAATGCCGTCTATCAACACAGGCATTAGCATTTGGTTAGCAGTACAGCCATAACATACGGAGCCTCAGCACAGAATCCAAAGAGCTCATATATAGCAGTGAAAGGGTTAATATTCATCATTCTATTCTGATGCTCAGTATGTTCATTATATATACAAAAACTTTGCATTGCATGAAAGTTTGCTGGCAGCACTATGGACTACACTGTACTGACACATCGGATGAAATAAATTTGTGCAGCACTGGAAACCACAAAAAATAATCCAAATTATTTAAATACATCATTCATAAATAATATAACTTTGGTGGTAGTAACATTTTGTAATATGATCAAAATAAACCTTGATGAAAGTCTGTGTGAAAGTACTCCATTAATTTTGTTTAAAGAACAATTCTGAGAACAGTACAGGCTACTTTTAAGAATCAAGCATTGCAGGCCAGCTCATTACAAGCATACAGTGATAAAATTCTCCTTGAAGATGTACAGAATCAACATTTGTTTGTTTCACCTTTTACTCAGCATACAAGTAGTAATCAATTTTACTAAAGTTTAATGAGTCATGAAAGACATTACAAATTTTTCTGCAGTACCAGCCATATTCACAATCATTTCAGCAGATCATACAACATGCTATTTTCTGATTTTCATAGTGTGTACTTTATTCTCAGCTGTTTCCTACTTATATACCCAATCTAAGTTAACACAAAAATACTTTATCTTTTAGAACTATTAACAACAATATAATGCACTTGCTAACAGTGATTACTTGCCCCCTCCGAATATGCTCTGCAACTTTGTGTATACCATATTACCTAATACTTCACAAAGGAACAGATGCACTGGGCAGTGTCTGCCTCCAAGAGGCAATTCCTAGAATGACTAATACTAACATATGAAAGTAGACAACAATATTCATAACTTTTGGAGCCATAGGCTCTTCTTCAGTGCAGCAAACAGATTGAAGCAGTATGGACCCTCTCCCAATTTTTAATTAAAAAGGAGGGGTGGGGGGGGGGGGGCAAGGGGGGGGGGGGGGTTGAGGATGGAGAGTGCTGGTCATACACAGGAGATCCATGGTAAGAAGGATACTGAGCGATTCTTCTCCCTTCCCTCCCAATTCAGCTATTTCCATTTTTCTCCCTTGAAAAGAGTATGTGTGCTGTTGCCTTTTCTTTCAGCTGTACTGAAAATTGTGCCTCTTGGAAGTAAGTACTGGTAGAGCCACCTGTCTCCAAGTGTATTTAAAAAACACACGCAGCCCTGAATGGAACTGTCCTGTTAACAGCATAAATGTTCCCTCATGGCTTCTGAGCATAAAGTAGGAAAAAGAAGGTGGTAAGTGTATACAAGAAGCACAATACATATAAAAAAACCATTGTAATCAGTATTTCAATACTTACGTCTTACTATGTCTGGAAGAACTATTTTTTTCAGTGTAATATTCAGTTGTATCCTCTTTGCATTATTGTCTTGTGGATTTCCAAATACTTTTTCCTTTATATTTTGGATGTCGTTATATGAAATTTTCAAATAATTTAAGAACCTCAAGCTTCTCTTTATTGGTGTTTTACAAAGAGGACAGCTTCTGAGACATATTTCAACACTTTGCTGTTTCAACCACTCATCCAATGCCTTAGACTCAATAGTGTGTTTGCAGTCCTCCAGATAAACAAACCTAGAATTATAAAATATTACAGGTGTATCTTAAAATCGTTTTCAGAAACAGTTTCGTAAAAAGCCTTTACTAATATGGGGACATGCATGACATTACATTTAAAATGAGACAGCATTTGACAATGTTACAATGAGCTGAAGACAACCTATACGTGACACAAATTTGAGCTTGATACTTCTACTCATCCCTGAGAAAAGGGATCTTAACTGTCAGACAGACACACTGACAACAAAGTGATCTTATAAGGGTTCAGTTTTTGCTGATTGAGGTACAGAACGATAAAAGCAGGAAATTGTGGCATTGAAACAACTATAAAATGCCCCAAGTTCACATGTGATGGATTGTTATCAAAATTTGAAATATTCTCTTGGTGGTAGACTTTGAAGCTGTTGAGTGAGAATTTTGGGCCACCATGAGAAACAGTTTTATTCATGCAGATGATAATACAAAATACAATAAATTTCATTTGCAAGAAAGCAATGGGCTATATTTTCAGCATCACAATCTTTGAAATCTCAGTCAATCTTTTAATCATATGTGGGCTACTTCCACGTCAGAGTCACCAAACAGCTCCTGTAATATTCTTTAAGCTTCTCTTTCATCAAAATCATACATTATCTGGTTGCAACTACTATTAAATTATTTTCATAGAATTGATGTCAACATAGAACTGAAATTTTTCCTTCTTCAGTCTATCACCAAAGAAATGATAAACACACAAAAAGAGGGCAGGAGCATGCAGGAAACATCTGTTTCTACCTTTCAGCATAGAAACTCTATAACATGTGATGTCACTTCATTAAATAATTTTACAGGGAGGCAGAGTCTCTCAGGTGCCATGTGTTTTGACGAAAGTTAAGACGAGAGTTAGTTTTCAGCTCTTTCACCAAAGAATTAAATATGCACCATGTGATGTGAATGTTAAATAGCCAGAATTTATTGTTCAGGTTTATTCCAGTTGAATGACTCATTTTCAAAATGAAGCCACTTTTAGTGACATTTAAGATTGTAAAAATAATTTTAAAAATTCATAATCAAGCCAAGAAGCTAAATATACTTCAACCTTTCTACAGAATATCAGTTTAAAATTATATATTAAGAAATATACCTGGCACCCTCTTCATCTTCAGAGCCAAAGACAATTGTTGTTAATTCATCTTCATCACAAATTCTACAAAGAGGGGGGCATGGTTCACCACAGAAGCCAACACAATCATGCCCACATTTAAGCTTTTCCTCACAAGGTTCATAACATGGAGAACGATTACAAAGCTCATAGCAAAGCTTTGTGCATCGGGAATGTTTACAACGCCATTCACATGGTTCCTGAAATGTAACAGACATGATTTTAAAATAGCAACTGACATGCCGTAGAACAATTTAACTTTCTTCTCTGCACAATATTATTATATAATACCTACTGTGAAACACTGCAAAATAAATATAGCACAACCTGATCATCATTCCATTCCTAGTGGAAATACATGTGTGTCAAATTTAGCAGCACCTCAAACTTCTTAGGGATATGGGTATAACACCCCGAGTTCTCTCTTGTTCCTGCCTCCACTAAAGCCTACAGCCAACATGCCACTCACAGTCAAATGGACGAGAGGAGACAGATCCTGTACATTTTGCAGAGGAGACTATCCATTGCAGCGTCAAATGGAAAGCCACATATTTGTGGCTGTGTGGAAGCTGGGAGCTTGTAGGGACTACCATATCTGTAGCTATGTAAATGCTAACTAGGTGTCCTCCTGTTCTAATATCTATATTAAGGTACAAGAAATTTATAAAAGGGCCTCCCAGCGCCATTGTGAACCAAATTTTCTCATACTGTTAATTCAAATTTTGTAGCAGTCTGAACCAGCTACTAACTGTGCAATTCTATGGCTCTCTGTGAGAAAAATGGTATAAAATCGTCTATGAAAATTTCAGATAGTATTGAACTGAGGTGATCCTATAACTAGGCCTTCAGATTGACTGCAGTACTAGTCTGACACTAGAAGTAATTCTGTTTTACAAACACTTAAATAATATCAATTATGTCTACATCTACATCTATACTCTACAAACCAACATGAGGCACATGGCAGAGGATATGCCCCATTGTACCAGTTATTAGGGTTACTTCCTGTTCCATTCACATATGGAGTGTGGGAAGCATGATTGTTTGAATGCCTCTGTGTGTGCAGTAATTTTTCTGATCTTATCCTCACGATACCTGTGTGAGTGATACCTTGGGTGTTATAGCACATCCCTAGAGTAATCATTTAAAGCTGGTTCTTGAAACATTGTTAACAGCCTTTCTCTTGTGTCTTCAAGAATCCACCATTCAGTTTCTTCAGCATCTTTTTAACACTCTCCCATGGCTTAAACAAAACCTATGACCATTCATACTGCCTCTCTCTGTATATGTTCAACATCCTCTGTTAGTCCTATCTGGTATGGATCCCACACATCTGAGCAATATTCTATGATGGGTCACATGAGTGATTTGAAGCAATCTCCCTTGTAGACTGATTGCACTTCCCCAGTACACTACCAATACACCGAAGTTTACCAACTGGTTTACCTACAACTGAACATATGTGATCACTGCATTTCACATCCCTACAAAGCGTTACACCCAGCAACTTGTACGAGTCGGCTGATTCCAACAGTGACTCAGTCATATTATAGTCATAGGATACTACACTTTTTCGTTTTTTGAAGTGCACAATTTCACATTTCTGAACATTTAAAGCAAGTTGCCAATCTCTGTACCAGTTTTAAATATTATCAAGATCTGACCGAATATTTAAGCAGCAACTATCAGATATTACCTCATTATAGATAACTGATTTTACTATTAATATCGTCTGCAAGGTAATTAATATACAACACTAACAGCAAGGGTCATAACACACTTCCCTGCGGCACACCAAAAGTTACTTCTACATCTGACGATGACTCCTCATCCAAGATAACATGCTGTGTCCTCCCTACCAAAAAGTCCTCAATCCAGTCACTAATTTCACTTGATACCCATATAATTGTACTTTTGACAATAAGCATAGTGTGGTACCGAGTCAAATGCTTTTTGGAAATCAAGAAACACTGCATCCACCTCGTTACCTTGATCCAAAGTTTTCCATATGTCATGTGAGAAAAGTGCAAATTAGGTTTCACATGACCAACATTTTCTAGATCCATGTTGGTTGGCATTGAGGAGGTCATTTTGTTCAAGGTAACTCATTGTGTTTGAGCTTAGAATATGTTCTACAGTTCTACAACAAATCACTGTCAAGGATACTGGACGATAGTTTGGTTGTGACCTGTGCCTTTTTCCAAGAACTAAGTACTGTTTTCTGCTTGAGGGATCTATGATAGATTGTAGTGAGAAGAGGGCTAACTCAGCCACAAAGTGATTATAGAATCTGACAGGGATTCCATTGGCCCTGGAGCTTTGTTCAATTTTAACAATTTCTCTTGTTTTTCTGCACCACTGAGACTAATACCAATTTCATTCATTTTTTCAGTGGTACAAGGATTAAACTGGGACAATTCTCCAGGGTCTTCCTTTGTTAAGAAACATTTGAAAATGGAAGTAAGCATTTCAGCTTTTGCTTTGATACCCTCAATTTCAGTTCCTGTCTCATCACAAGAGACTGGACACTAACTTTGTTACCGCTGACAGCCTTTACATGCGACCAGATTTCTTTGGATTTTGTGAAACGTCATAATGACCATATTCTGCTACTGTAGTCATTGAAAGCATCTCCCATTGCTCTCTTGACATCCAAACGTGTTTCATTCAGCATATCTCTATCTATAGCCCTATGCTTTGTTTTACACCTATTATGCAATAATATCTGTTTTTTTTTTAGAAGTTTCATCACAGTGACAGTATACCATGGAGGTTCCCTCCCATTTCGAACTGTTCTACTGGGTACATATCTATACTGTGTGAGGTCAGCTACTTTTTTGAACTTGAGCCAGACTTCCTCTAAATGCTCCTGACCTGTGCTAAATTTCAATTTCCTCATTGAGATAAGACATTACTGATTTTTTATCTAGTTTATTGGATGTAAACACTGAACTGTCAAAGAAACTGGTATAAACGCGAGTATTCAAATACAGAGATATGTAAACAGGCAGAATACAGTGCTGCGATCAGCAACGCCTATATAAGACAACAAATGTCTGGTGCAGTCGACAGATCGGTTACTGCTGCTACAATGGCAGGTTATCAGTATATGAGCGAGTTTGAATGTGGTGTTAATAGTCGGTATGTGAGCAATGGGACACAGCATCTCCGAGGTAACGATGAAGTGGGGATCTTCCCATACAACCATTTCACGAGTGTACTGTGAATATCCAGAATCTGGTAGAACATCAAATCTCCGACATCGCTGTGGTCGGAAAAAGATCCTGCAAGAACGGGACCTACGATGACTGAACAGAATCATTGAATGTGACAGAAGGGCAATCCTTCTGCAAATTGTTGCAGATTTCAATGCTGGGCCCTCAACAAGTGTCAGTGTGTGAACCATTCAACTAAACATCACCAATATGGGCTTTCAGAGCTGAAGGCCCACTTGTGTACCCTTGATGATTGCACGACACAAAGTTTACGCCTCGCCTGGGCCCGCCAACACAGACATTGGGCTGTTGATGACTGAAAACATGTTGTCTGATCAGACAAGTCTTGTTTCAAATTGTATCGAGTGGATGGACGTGTATGGGTATGGAAACAACCTCATGAATCCAGGGACCCTGCATGTCAGAAGGGGACTGTTCAAGCTGCTGGGGGCTCTGTATGGTGTAGGGCGTGTGCAGCTGGAGTGATATGGGATTCGAGATACATCTATACACGACTCTGACAGATGACACATATGTAAGCATCCCTTCTGATCACCTGCATCCATTCAAGTGCATTTCGCATTCCGATGGACTTTGGTAATTCCAGCAGGACAATGTGACACCCCACAAATCCAGAATTGCTACAGAATGGCTTCCGGAACACTCTTCTGAGTTTATGCACTTCCACTGGCCCACAAAACTCCCCAGACATGAACATTATTTAGCATATCTGGGATGCCTTGGAAGGTGCTGTTCAGAAGAGATCTCCACCCCCTCGTACTCTTATGGATTTATGGACAGCCCTGCGGGATTCATGGTGTCAATTCCTTCCAGCACTACTTCAAACTTTATTCAAGTCCATGCTACATCATGTGTAGCACTTCTGTGTGTTCACGGGGGCCCTACAGGGTATTAGGCAGGTGTACCAGTTTCTTTGGCTCTTTAGTCTAAATCTTTCTGCTTGTTCTATTTGTCCTTTGTACTTTGGTACTCATTGTTGTCACAACTGCCTTGCAGTCACTGATACCAGTTTCAATGCGGACATCCTCAAAGAGGTCAGATCTATTTGTTGCCAATAGATTCAATATATTTCCATCATGAGTAGGGTCTCTAACCATCTGTTCTAGGTAGTTTTCAGAGAAGGCATTTAGTAAAGTTTTGCAGGATGTCTAATAGGATTGGGAACTTACGTACATGTGAACTGCGGTTTTCTCTAAAGTTTCTGATTACATCAAGAGACGAGTCTGCTGGGCGATAGAAGGTCTGAATTACCATTTTATCCCCACCCCTGATACAGAGTCTTGACCAAACAATCTCACAAGCAGCTTCAATTCAGTGCATTTGAGTTTTTTGTCTACTGCAACACATACAGCACCTCCATTTCCCCATTTGCCTATCCTTAAGAACAACTATCAAGGAACTGGTTCACTTTGACAATATAATCACTTTCGTTCCAATGAACTAAACTGCTTGATTTTTCAGCTCTGGCAATAACATTGTTGGAAATTATTTTCTTCTTATACTTGTTTAACGTACTAACTTCATCCAATGCAAGTTCATCACTAGCAGCATCAGCAGCAGTTTTTAAGTTGTAGCCTAAAAAATGTTTCCTTGAAACACCTAATATCTGCTCATGATCTACTTTTAGCACATTTAGCTGTTTCTCAGAGATTATGGATGGTGAAGCATATATAATACTTTTATTTAACACTCTGAGCTCATCCATAGTAACTATTATATTTCATAAGTTCGTAATTCAATCAGCAAGCTGCCGATTTTGACTAGGTGCTGTTGACAGTTTTTCTTTTGTTAACTGAAACAATTTTCCTCTTTGGAATATTGCAATCAAAACTGTCGAACTAGCACAGGATGAATAATGGTCATAGTAAGCATGTGACAAACTTTTAAACGTGAACTTAAAAGTTAACATGGATTCTCTGCTCCACATTCATTCACTGCTCTTGATAGCCTTCATTGTAGCTTGGTAAGTACACTTTGATTTAATGCTGACATATTTTTGGAGTAATGTTCTGATATAAGCATTTCCCCTTGAACCAAATACGTTGCTAGGTTATTAGCTTCTGCTTCAATAATCTCCTGGTGACCTGCAGCATGCTAGCCAATGATGCGGATCACTATGCTAAATTACATGCAGCACAGATCAGTTACACAGGAATGGTAGTTACATATAACATATTCTATTGATCTGCCAGATTTGTCATAATTTGTCTCAGTATGTAGATAGTTCTTTATGCAAAGAACTAGAAACATGACCCCCCTGAATCCAATAAGTAAACAAAAGGTATGATCAAAAGTTCTTGGTTACTTGCTGCATCAAATTTGGAATAAAATACCATTGTTTCGATGATTGCCTGAATCACAGTTAGATTAAGACCAACTGTCTTGAGACTGGCCAGGTATCCACTTTGATACCCAAAGGATGGCATCTGATCAACTGGATTGTATCATTATGACATCATGGAAATGGTGCTGTCTACATCCATAGACTATGTTAGTGTTCTTTGTCGTGTATCACTTGCAATGCCATCAGTCACAATGTGTAGTAAACTACAGTAAACCTTTCTCTGCACTCTTTCTTGAGCAACTGCATTCTTCCATGCATTGCTAGATGTGTGGTCAGTTTTTTTGTTGAAGATTTTGACATGTTAAAGATAATATTGGCCTGAGAGTATGAGGGATTTATATGTTCCCTCTGAATGTGACAGCAGCTACTGGGAGCAGTCTGTAGACTGCGTTTCTTTAACAGGCTGTTCCGGTAGCTAAGATGACACAGTGATTGAAAATAGTCTATAGAGATTGAAAATAGTCTACAGACTGCTCCCAGTAGCTGCTGTCACATTCAGAGGGAACATATAAATCCCTCATACTCTCAGGCCAATATTATCTTTAACATGTCACAACATTTCCTTAATTTTCCTAGGTGAGCCAAAGACTGATCTGATTCCTTGCCTGTTTACGACTTTACCTGTGTTACTGGTTGTTGCACCACAGAATGAAAACCGCACTTTGTGTTGGTTCTTCTGGCTATGTTGAATGGCACACATATTGATTTCCCCGACACTGCTGATCTAATATCACTGAGCACCTGCTTCTACTGAACACTGTCATCGGATGTCTGATCTCGAAGCCAAAGTGTTGCTTATCTGAAGCAGCCCTGGCTCCATGGATTGGGGTGTTCAGCTGAGTTGAAAGGTGACAGCTACAACCATTGAGATAATAGGTCTGAATGTGTCACTTTTTGATACACAAAATGGCTCAGTAGTGCATTTACTTTCTATTCAACCAACACAGTCTTGAAATTTATTAGCAGACTGGTTTCAAAAGTTTATAACTGAGTCATAAATGCTCAACTGGTTTCAAAAGCTTTATAACTTTGTTACCAATGGTCTGCAAATTTAAAGAAAATAAATTGTTATTTCAAAAACAAATGATGGAAAATACACCTGTAAATGATTTACATCTGTACAATAAGCTTATAATAAAAGAATAAAGAAATTATTGCTCCTCAAGCAGAAGTAACCCGAGTAAGGAAAAACAATGTTAATATCCTATTAGGGCAACTCAATGCCCAACTAGGAGGAGAAAAAAATAACTGAGATATAACTGGGAAATGGACTCTAGATAAACATACCAACAGCAATGGCCAAAGACTTGTGACACCACAACCTCATCTCTTACTCCACGTACTTCAAAAGGAAGCCAAACCAAATTCAAAACATCCTGTCTGGAGGAAAGGGAATGGGAGTCAGATCACATATGAACAGATAAAATTTTTCCCAGATAAATCTACATCATTAAAATACTAAGAGAAATATATATTGTTTTCAGTCCACTACATAGAGGAGAAGAAGAAGAAACTGAAAACCAACCAAGAAAAGATGAGTTCTGAATGTGATAAAAATCATGAAAAAGGACGATTTGTATGGTTAATATTTCAAACCCACAAAGTAGAAGAAAAAGTCATCTACCACAAAAATAATGAAAAAAAAAATCACTAAAATTATCGCACAATTTAAGGGACAACATCAGAAAGATCTCATCAATTCAACAAATGAAAACCGTAAAACCAATTCCAGACACTACTGTCAGACCTGTGGAAGACAACTACAGAAATACACCATCACTACATTAATGCTGAAAAGTGAGGACAGATAAATGACACAGACTACCAAGAAAAATGCTGCCATCTTGGCAAAAGCATTTGATATACTTTTAAACTATGAAGCATTTTTTTTTTTAAATTAACATAAGCACATCATTACAGATCAAACCTGAACACACTGAGCAGCAGAGAAACTTGGTGAACACTGGACCACAGTAATACTCTACTCACTCGACAAAAAATGAGATAACAGCTGTCCGAATAATACAGAAATAAATGTTTCTTGGATCACACAAACAAGATTTTTAAATAGCTGATTTAAACAACAATTAGGCGAATAACAGGGAGATTTCAGACCCTGAAGAAGCATGCAGAACCAATCATCACTTTCAAATTAGTCATGGCATGGTACAGGAAACAAAATATGTCTCTTGCAATATCCTTCGTAGATCTTTAAGAAGGCATGTGACTGTGTTAACATACCTTCAAAATTTTGGACTACAACCAAATTATAATCAAATTGAGTACTCAGCTCAACCAACACTAAATCTGAATGAATCTGAAGTCAAGTTCAGAGGGGAACTTTCTGAGTCATTACCCATATATGATGGTTTAAGACAGGGAGACTGCATTTGAACCAAAAGAGTCTAGTAAACAGGACTTTAAAATACTTACATTAAGAGCTAACTGCAGTTTTTCATTTCTGCTACTGTGAAATAGATCTTTTCATCTGAACAAGTTCTCATAGCTCTTAGTGTACGAATTTTAGAGACCAATGTTTACTAGATGTTATTTTGCTTTGAATGATAATTTATTTCATACCTCTGAATACTGACTATTCTTCCTGGGACATAACGAACGATGAGAGAACAGTACACGGTTAATCTCGAACACTACCAAAACTGAAGACTCAAAGACGATATAAATTTAAACTGTCTCGGTTTCACTGATGGTCTTTCTCTCTGGTTCAACAACAATCATAACACCTGACAATTAAGTCACTACAGGAAGTAGCACAGAAAGTCAATTTTGGAAGAATTCAAAACACATAAACTCAATGAATCCTATGAGGCTTAACAGAATTAATAAATGGACCAAAGCACAATATACTGTGACTAAGAACATAGCAAAAATGCCTCTCAACAGTCACACATTAAAACACTACAAAACAGTTACATAATCAGAAATAACATTTGTAAGTGAAACCATTTTCAAAACAACACTACAGAAACAGACTATGGTACAGCATCTTCAGAATGGGGAATAATCACAACAGATGTACCACAGGGATCAATGCTGGGTCCACCCTTGTTCTGTTATATATCCAAGATGCAGAAATAGTTAGCTGTACTGATGATGCAAGTATCATAATTAAGTCTAATGGAGTAACTTCAGCAACTGAAGTGCTAATAACTTGTTACTGAAAATTAATGACTGGTTCCCTGCAAATGAGTTGTTGAAAAATTTAAATAAAAATGTGATACATGCAATTCAGTATTGCGCAAGGTTTAACTGCATCATCTGATGTGTGAGGACAAATCAATACAAACATACTAAATTCTTGAGTGTTTATATTGATAAGACCATGGACTAGATGTCACATGTAACAGTTCTCGTCTTAGCTCTGCAACTTAAATGTCAAAAAATTGACTTATTTTTGTTGTGACTCGCCGATCATTCAAAGTGCCGCCGCACAATTACGCGCGTCATCTATGTGCAGCGCTGTCTGCCAGCCATGCAGCAGCTGCACCACCTAAGCGGCCAGCTGAGCAGCGGCCGCTAGACTGGGACTCGGTGCTCATTCGAATGCTAACGTGTACACATGTCTTACTTGTCAACTTACTCTGTGACTTATATGTGTTGTGTCGTTCCGAAATATATGTGTTAAACTTGACGTTATAACAATTGGCGACGAAGATGGGATTTTTCCTTTTCACCGTTGACTCACAGGGTTCCATGGCTACTGTTGAGCAACTATTGCAAAATCTCCTTGAACAGCAAACGCTTCTAACAGCGGCGATTCGCGATTTTGTTGCGGCGTCAAATGCGGGGCGTTTCTCGTTATTGGCTGTGCCACCTTTTCCTCCTTACGACGAGATGGCGGAAGACTGGTCTGATTATGAAAAACGTCTTCAACAGCACTTCTTGGCATTTCATGTCACAACCATGTAAGTCTCTGTTCCTTTCATGGATTTCACCTCAAATGTATCAGTTGTTGTCGCAATTGGCTCCTTTGAAGGACCCTGCGTCTTTGTCCTTTGCTGAAATGTGCTCACTTCTGTCTGTATATTTTCAGAAGCAAACGCACGTGGTAGTTTCTCGTGTTGCCTTTTATCGTTGTCAAAAACAGCCACATCAATTCTATCGCGCTTGGGCTGCTGAACTTCACAGCATCAGTCGAAAGTGTCAATTTGTTACTGACGTTCACAAAGAATCCTATGCCGATTCCATGGTACGGGATGCTATTATCCGGTCGGCGCCCAACAAAGAAGTTCGGCAACGTGCCCTTCAGTTGGCGAATCCGACTCTAGATGAAGTTCTTTCCATTGCGCAGTCTTTTGAAATTTCTCGCGCAGCTGGAGCGCAAATAGAGGCGTGGGGTGAAGTCGGGGAAATACAACCTCTGGGCGCTGTTGACGACGCGTGCGGCGCATCCCCGCCAGCCTACGTGCGCTCCCACACGCAGCCTCGGCGTAGCCGTAAACAACCCGCTAAGAAACTGCAGCAAAACCCCCGGCAACTTCCTTCATGTCCGCGGTGTTTTACGAAACATTTACGCGAGGATTGTCCCCAACGTTGGGCTGCGTGTCACAATTGCAAAAAGAAAGGTCATGTGCCTCCCGTTTGCAAATCCGACCGCATAAATGATGTTCATGAATATGACGCTGATTCTGATTCTGTGTTGTCTGTCAATTGCACTTCTTCGCTTTCAGGGAAGTTATTCCTCACTGTCCAAATCCTGGGTCGAGATGTTCGCATGCAAGTGGATACCGGTTCTGCTGCCACTATAATTAATTCTCAGACGTATCTTCAGTTGGATTCTCCACTCCTGTCACCTGTCACTTGGCAATTACGGACGTACAATAAACAGAAGATTTCTCTCTTGGGACAGTTTAATGCTGAGGTATCTTACAAATCCGTCGTTCGCACTGTTCCCATATTTGTGGTCGACCACAGCAACGCCGAAAATCTTTTTGGTTTCGATGCCTTTCGCGTTTTTGGGTTCTCCATAGATGACTCTGTCAATATTGTCTCTGATGCTATTCCTTATGCTCACCTGGATTCCTTATCGACGACATTTTCGTCCCCTTTTTCTCCTGGGTTAGGCCTTGCAAACAACTTTGAAGCTCATATCACGCTCAAACCCACTGCTCGGCCTAAGTTTTTTCGGGCTCGGCCCATTCCTGTGGCCCTTCGTGATCGGGTAAAACGGGAGTTGGATCGTCTCACTACTTCAGGGGTCTTGCTTCCTGTCACTTCCAGTGAGTGGTCCTCTCCTGTCGTTGTCGTTGCTAAGCCAAATGGTGATATTCGTCTCTGTGGCGATTTCAAAGCCACTGTAAATGCTCAATGCCTCATCGACACTTACCCTATGCCCCGTCCTGAAGAACTGTTCACTAAACTTGCTGGAGGCCAGTATTTTTCTAAAATTGACCTGTCAGAAGCTTATCATCAACTTCCTCTCGACACTGCTTCCCGGCAGTTTCTGGTCCTTAACACGCCTTTCGGCCTCTATCAATACCAACACTTGCCATTCGGGGTTGCTAGCGCCCCTGCTCTCTTTCAGCGATTCTTGGAACAATTATTGCTCCCTGTCCCTGGGTGTATTAATTACATGGACGACATTGTTGTCACTGGCTCCACCACTGAAGAACATCTTCAAAATCTCCGCACACTTTTTCATGTCTTACAGACTGCTGGTCTTAACTGTAATCTTCAGAAATCACAATTTTTTCAGGCATCTATCACATACTTGGGGTTTCAACTCTCTAGGGATGGTATTCGTCCACTTCAATAAACTGTCGCCGCGATCGATGCCCTTCCTCGCCCTACATCTGTTAAGGAACTGCAGGCCTTCTTGGGGAAAATAGCATACTATCACAAGTTTTTACCGTCTGCGGCTTCGGTGGCTCAGCCGTTGCATCGCCTGTTGCATAAAAACGTGCCTTTTCACTGGTCCGCGTCATGTGATGCGGCTTTCCAGAAATTGAAGACTATGCTGAAACAGGCCCTGTGCCTTGCTACTTATCGACCTGGCCAACATCTTGTTCTTGCCACAGACGCCTCTCAATACGGGGTCGGTGCAGTCCCTGCGCACCGTTTTTCTGACGGTTCGGAACAACCTATTGCTTATGCCTCCAAAACGCTCACGGATGCCCAACAAAAGTATTCTCAAATTGAGAAAGAAGCTTTGGCCATCATTTATGCTCTTCATAAGTTTGGTGTTTTTCTCTATGGCTCAAAATTTCATCTTGTTACAGATCACAAACCACTTGTTTCTTTGTTTCATCCATCAACGTCATTTCCCGACAAGGCTGCACACCGCCTCCAGCGTTGGGCTCTTTACTTGTCTCGTTTCAATTACGAGATTCATTTCCGACCAACGGCTCAACATGCAAATGCTGATGCTCTGTCTCGCCTTCCCATGGGTCTTGATTAGGCATTCGATAGGGACGAACTTCTGTCTTTCCACCTGGATGTTGCCGAGCAGCGGGTTGTGGACAGGTTCCCCATTACTGGGGACAGGCTGGCAGCTGCTACGGGTTCTGACCCTACCCTCTCCCGGGTTTTACACTGTTTTCAGAAGGGTTGGCCGGATCGCCCGTCCGCTAAGACTTCTGATCTGTTGCGGAACTACTACACCTTGCGCTACCGCCTCAAGGCTAGGGATGGTGTTATCCTCCTCTCCACTGACAATGCTTCGCCGCGTGTTGTGGTAATTGCGTCTTTGCGTGCTTCGGTCTTGCGCCTCCTTCACCAAGGGCACTGGGGTGTGTCTCGCACAAAATCTCTGGCGCGCCGTCATGTGTACTGGCCTGGCATCGACTCTGAAATAGCACACATGGTCGCTGCCTGCGGCCCTTGTGCATCACAGGCCGCTGCCCCGAAGTCATCTTTGTCACCGTGGCCTTCGCCTGAGAAGCCCTGGGAGCGCATTCATGCTGACTTCGCAGGACCTTTTTTAGGTACTTATTGGCTTCTCGTTATTGACACCGACTCTAACTTTCCTTTCATTGTCCGTTGCACGTCGCCTACCACCGCAGCAACCACCAGTGCTCTCGCCCGAATTTTTTCTTTGGAAGGCCTCCCCTCTAATCTTGTTACTGATAATGGTCCGCAATTTGCCTCATCCGAATTTGCGGATTTTTGTGCTCGCCACGGCGTTATGCATGTCACGGCCTCGCCGTTCCATCCACAATCCCACGGTGAGGCTGAACGACTGGTCCGCGCATTTAAGGCTCATATGCGGAAACTTCTGACTTCTTCTGCTGCTGATGATGCGCTTCTCCAGTTTCTGGCATCTTACAGTTTCACCCCCATGGGCGACCACTGCCCGGCTGAGCTCTTACATGGCCGACAGCCCCGCATGCTACTTCATCTTCTGCGGCCTTCCACCTCCCGGCCGCGGGTGCCTTCACTTGGCTGGTTCACCGCCGACGACCTCGTCTGGGTACAGGGATATGGCAGGCGGCCAAAATGGAGCCCGGGCCGCATCTTAAGACACCGTGGCAGACGCCTGTATGAAATCCAGACGGACACGGGTGTTGCAGTGCGTCATTCGGACCAGCTTCGGCCTCGTGTGCCAGCAAAGCCTGTTCCGAACGCCGCTACACCACCTTTGGCTCTACCCGACGCTCGGGGTCTTGGCATCTCTCAATACTCACAACGCAGCCCTCTCACCATCATCGCGATGCCAGCACAAGAATGGACGACACCAGGAGACGTGCCCACGCAGGAACCAGATGACCATCCTCTGTCAGAGCAAATCTACTCGCCTCCTCCTACAACGGACACCGACACATCGCCCATGTCTCCTGTCATATCAACTGGACTTGCTGCAACGGGCAGATTGGTGCATGGGGCCCCAGCAGATTCGACCCCTACGTCTCCTGTCATCTCGACCCGTTATCATCGGGGACACTTCCGTCCGTACGGGAAGCCTCCTCCTCGAGACTTTAGGGCGAGTCAAACAATGCCTATGGACGTTAGCCATCTCCAGGACACCTCCATTAAGACCAGTGCAACAATTTCAAAGGGGGGAAAAGTGTTGTAACTCGCCGATCATTCAAAGTGCCGCCGCGCAATTACGCGCGTCCTCTACGTGCGGCGCTGTCTGCCAGCCATACAGCAGCTGCGCCACCTAAGCGGCCAGCCGAGCAGCGGCCGCTAGACTGGGACTCAGTGCTCATTCGAATGCTAACGAGTACACATGTCTTACTTGTCAACTTACTCTGTGACTTATATGTGTTGTGTTGTTCCGAAATATGTGTGTTAAACTTGACGTTATAACAATTTTTCGTACTGTCATTTACTAATGTCTTACGACATCATATATTAAGGTTACACATCACTGAGGAAAACAGTGTTTGTTGCACAGAAGTGTATAGTAACGACAATATGTGGCATCCCTCTAGAACCTCACATACACAGCTCTTTAAACAGAATACTGACAACAGCTTCACTGTACATATACTCCCTTACGAAGTTTGTTGTCAATATTCACAGTTTGAAAACAAAAGAAATATTCATAAATATAATACTTTAGAGATACGAGATTTACACTATCCATCAACCAGCCTTAGTATAGCACAGAAATGAGTGAACAAAAATAATCAATTTATGAAAAAATAATGTAATTGGACAGATAAAAAGCTACTCACCAAAAGGTGGCAGGAGAACACATACAAAGGTGTAAGACTTTGCTAGCTTTTGGAGCCAGTCGCTCCTCCTTCTGGAAGAAAGGTGGAAGGGGAAGGAAGAAGGGTGAAGGAAAAGGACTGGTGAAGTTTAGTAAAAGTTGCCCAAACTCCAAGTCAGAGGTTCTGGGAGGCTTTTCTGAACTCTACCCCTTTTCCTAAACCTCTCCAGTCCTTTTCTTTCATCCTTGTTACTTTCCATTCACCCTTTCTGCCAGCTTGCAAACTTTAACACTTTTGAGTGTGTGTTCTTCTGCCGCCACTTGGTGAGATTTTTTATCTGTCAAATTAAATTATAGAAATAAGTGAGATATTCAGCCACAAAAATCTTTGACCACCTACAAAATCACGTGAAGCATTTAATGTGTAACAAAATTAACTTCAAATACAAGTTTCAGTCACATCTGCCTGACAACTAGTTCCACTTCAGTCAAGAATTTCAGTCTCTGTAGGTGTTTAATAGTATGGTGTGAGTGTGTGAGCATTTGTAACACAAGGACATACTGAACGTGTGTGTGTCTATATATACAATACTTACCCTGCAGGGTGTACAAGGAACACCACATCTCAAACTGCAACGTGAATGCCTGCATCGATATTCACACTTCTGGTTACAAGGCGGGCAATTTTTTGCACAATCAACATTACAGCTGCAAGTGAAAAGGAAGCGGTTTCATCAAAGATATTATGAAAAAATATAATACTACTTGCGATAGCACAATACCCAGTTTTTGTTAATATTCAACTAATGATTGAAGTGTTATGTGAGAAACAACTATAAAAAAGATATCTCCATCGCACAGTCGCTGACACGCACCTTTTCAAAAGTATCACTAACTCTCAGATGAAAACAACTTTCAGCACACACCTATACAGCTACATTGTTCTGGCTGAATACAAAGTGTCAGGACTGCAGTTTGGCAGGTAAAACCTCTCACCTCAGCCAACCTGCAGTGTGACAGCGAGTACTCAGATGGCGCTGTGTAGTGTGTGTGTGTGTGTGTGTGTGTGTGTGTGTGTGTGTGTGTGTGTGTGTCCTAGCTTAACAAAGAATTCTCTGACAGATAGCCAAGTTTTCATTCCTTTTTGTGAGCCTGTTGATGACTCAATGCTTCCATTATTCGCTGAGTTGTTACCTTCATCCCTAAATATTTACATTCTGCCAGGTATCACATTTAAAAAGATATTTCCCTCAATACTACAGCATGGAGAAAAAAAAAAACAACTTCCAAGTTTCAGCATAGATTGAGAAGTATTGATAGTGCTGATTTCTTAATTAAGAGAGATAGCAACTCAGAAACAGCCAAAAAATGTTGAATTTGTCATCTTATTTGAGAGCACTTTATGTACAAAGGTGCCACACTAACAGGTGCTGGAATAATCACTAACAATTTTTATAAAAAGAGAAAAGTGAAGTATTCACCAACGGACAAAAACAATGAAACATGACAGAACTTGATGCAAATACAAGATGGCTTTGCAATGAAATGATGATTTCTTGTCTTTATGATGCACAACATTTGTGTCATACTTTTTTCATTATTAAACCATTATGGATTCAAAACCTGCCATGATGAAGATGTTGTTGTTGTTGTTGTTGTTGTTGTCAAACTCAGTCCAAAGACTGGTTTCATACAGCTGTAACCACCAGTCTATCCTGCACTTGCCTCATAATCTCTGCATAAGTACCGCAATTTACATCCACTTGAACCTCATTACTGTAATCAAACCTTGATCTAACACTGTTAATTTTTTCTATCCCCCCCCCCCCCCCCCCCCCCAATCCTTTCCCACACTTGCAGTCAAATTCATGAAATTGCTATATGCCCATGGATGTGTACAATTAAACACAACCTTCCTGTCAGTCCGGAAGTACATCCATATAATACAACAATCCCAGACAAAAACTTTCAGAAAACTGAACACTTAAATTTACAGCACATGTTAATTAGTTTTCCAGAAAAGTTATTCTTGCTATTGTAAATGTGCATTTTACATCTACCTCACTTTAGACATCGTCAATTATCTTGGTCCACAAATAACAAAACTCATCTTTCAATAGTCTCTTCTAAACATGCTAACCACAAAGGTCAACTTATCTTCCAACTCTCTTGTGATATATGGCAGAACAACAATGTAAGTGGGCAAAGTGTCCTAGGTCTTTCAATGATTGTATATTTGGTTTAGAGGCTATTTGGTTGCAATCGGAGCACAGTGAGGGGAAAGGGGTTGTGTGGCAATATTCTGAAAATCATCTGTTGGGCTGTTTTTGTGTTATTTAATCAATTAATGTGAATCGGGAGTTATTTGTCATGTAAACTTGGTCATTCAAATGGGCTTCTTTTTCGTATTGCTTTTTGTACCATAATTTTCTTACAATGTTAGAAAGTGTGTTGTATTATTTAATCTGATTATCTTCATTCCTTCTCTGAGGTTAGTTTGTGATGATGATCTCCAAAATGCTCTGCAAATGCGAAGTGATTTCTCCCCTAATTCCAGGTTCTCATATGCTCCTGAACCAAAAAGATAACCCTTTTGAACGACCTAGTGTATTTGACAAACCATTCACTACTCACATTAACAGAGAAAACAGTAGAGCAACGACCCAACAGATGACCATCAGAATAACACTATACAAGTCCCTCTCCCCTCATCCTTCTCTGATCCTTCCAAATAATCTCTAAGCTAAATATCTAATTACATGAACACCAAGAACTCTTTATCCATTTCCTGACAGCTATCAGATCCATATTCAAGCTTTTGCAATGCTCTCCATGAGTAGCCACTAGCCACACTCTCACCTTCCCAGACATCTTAACATAATGTTAAAACTTCGCAGAGGTGGGGGTGGGGTAGCAGTGCGGCGCGCACACACACACACACACACACACACACACACACACACACACACACACACACACACACACACAGGCGCGCATGCGCGAGAGAGAGAGAGAGAGAGAGAGAGACAGAGAGAGAGAGAGAGAGAGAGACAGAGAGACAGATGTGCAAACAGTCGTTAGTTTAGGAATGCTAACTTTTGCAGGTTTGCAACTCTTATGTAAAGAAATAAGAAAAGAAACTGAACACACAGCTATGTCACAAATCAGTGAATCTAATCTAATCTATAGTTCTCATACGAAAAAACTGCAGTTAAACCAAGACCCTTTAGTGTTGTCCCACAGCACTTAGCTTACAACTTATGAAAATTACAAAATAAAAAGATTATTGTGAGGTCTCCCACAGCTTCTTGGCAAAGTAAAATAAATGTAGTGCAGTTTTGTTTACCCCCAGTCTGCCTCGTCCCTCCACAAACTATCCTTCCAGAATCTGAAGTTCAACTCTACATTTAATCAAATATCGTACAGTTATTGGTTTTTTATATTTAATATCAAACAATCAGAAACATGATCCACATAATAAACATACCTGTGCCCACATATTTGCACACGACCACACTTTTGCTGGCATGGCAAATGCAAACGTCCTTGATGACATGCACCACAAGTCCCTTCACACACATGTTCACACTGCAGGACCTTCCTGCATGGCATTTCACACCTTGATAACAACTTGGTGCTGTATGGCGATAATTCTGAAATTACACATATAATGATAATATCTGAGAAAATGAGTGTGTAGAACAATGAAACAAGACTTGCATGACAAAGCTGTGCAAATTAATTCATTAGGATATTTATGAAACACTAATAATTGAAATTTAGCAGTGTGACAGCACACAAGTTACTTCAGCAACGATTTAAAATATCCACTATAATTGTACTCCTTAAACTGTTACCATATGCTAGGTAGCACAGCTGTGTGGTGGCACTTGACTGTGTGGTAGTGGAAAGCTTTCATTGCCAGTATTTGGCTGGCAAGAACAGGAGAGCTGGTGGTGTAAGGTTCCTGATCACAAGTCATTGCACAAATGTCCTGGATTAAATTTCAAACCTCTCCACAGCATTGTGTGAAACGAACGCAAGTGATACTGTTGACTGTGATTTATCTGTAAGATTAGGACATTAAGCTTGACGGCCTGCTTGGTAGTAGTTAAGAGGAGTATGCTATGTGTTAGCACTGGGTTCCACACTCTCCCACCATCCATCCACAACAACACAAACCCAACACTACATTGTACAAGAATTTGTCACACTCAACATAGATACGAACTTGACACTTCACAATACATTGGAGGAAGGCAATAGAAAACCTCCTGCAGGACCTTACCTTGAATAGTGATGCAAGATTCCAAGGTCTGCTGCACTACATTCATTCCTTGAGTATGGGACTACCTTCACCTTTGACTTTCCTTCTATGTAGCTGAACACCAAACATGATGATAAAAGTACTGTGTGTTTTGTTTTTACAGACGCTCGACAACAAGGTTATTAGTGCCCTAACACATATTAAAAGAAACGAATATGAGCAAAAGTGTTAAAAATGTTGCAATGTCACAATGTGGGTAGGAAATCTACAAAATGAGACTCACTCACTAACTACCACCTCACCTGTGTTTACCAACACAATCACTCCATCTCACACGCCATAAGACGATGGAGGAATGGTGAAAGGTGCTACACTTGGGATTAAAACATAAATAAAATGCGGAGGAGCTAAAATAACAGCATAAGGAAGTTTGTGAGACTGGTTAATTACTTACAAAAAATATGGGTATGCCAGGCTGAAAAGACCTTAAAGACGCTAAAACTGAAAGTAGAACAATATATGTGAAAGAAGAGCTAAAATAGCAGCATAGAGAAATGTGACTTTCTGACCACATAAAAACAACATAAGTGAGCCAGTCATCCTGTTAACACATAAGAACATCTGCCTAAAATTTTAGGGAACAAGTTGGATGTATCACAAAACCTTAAAACTCTAACAAAAATTTTTTGGACGTCACTTATAACAGAGGGTAGATCAGTTGGCAACTCCGCTGCTATGCTCTGGTTTAAAAAGACACCACAGTCTGGTAAAATGTGGTGCACAATGATCTGTATGCGAGCAAACACAAGGAAGAAGGACCTCATCCCCCCTGCATGGCTCAAAGGAGGTATGCCACAACCACGTCGGGGACTTTACTAGGCGTAGCTTACTGTCTGTCATTTCCAGCCGCTTGTCTTCCCATCAATGCATAACTTTGTACCTCATGCCTCCTTGGCTGCTTAAGTGCCCATGTGCTACAGCACCCAGCAGAAAGACATCTCCTTCCTCAGCCCACGTAGTTGGAAAGGTGTTCTGGATATCCAGAACTACTTTATCCATCGGATGCATATGTTGTAGAGACCGAAGGGCACTCAGTGAGTCAGAAAAGTTGTGGAATTTTGTAGGGATGGCATATCTCATCTGTTTCTGGCCCCCAACATCGCAGATAATTACAATGAGCACAGTAAAGTCTTGAGGCAGTTGGATCTTGAGGATATGATCAGAGAACACAACAGAGCAACCATCCAAGACCCTCTGTTTTGACTCATCTGTAAATAGAGCTATAGAGTTGTGGAGCTCATTTAAAATGTCGGAAAATATCATATTAAAAAGAGAAGCTGGAGTGAAATCTTTCCTGTACTACACTAAATCAAAAATCACTCTGGGCCATGCCCACCAATAAAGAATTTCCACACTTCATGCACCAAGAGAAGTTGCTGCCAGATGTAAAGTGGTTCACTAGCCTTAGCACAGAGCCTGGCTAGGGGTCAGGTCTTGTAAGCACCCATGGGCAACCTGGTCCCCTCATGGTGTATTGCATCTATGACCTTCAGGTAAGAAGGCCTCACTGACCTGTACACTGTGCATCCATAGTAGAACCACAATCTCACAAAGTCTCTATAAAACTGGAGTAGACACACACTGTCCACTCCCAAGGAGCTGTGGTTAAAACACTTCTAAGAGAAACCTCACAGTCTTTAAAAGTGAGAATGGTGTCCCACAGTCACAATTCAGGTGAATTACAAATATGACAAGCACAATAAATGAACACACACACACACACACACACACACACACACACACACACACACACACACACACACACACAATTTCTCTGCATAAAATGTAAAATCAGTCATTGCAGCCCACTCCTCCAACCTATTCACTGTACGTTGCAACTGACGACTTACTACTGCAGTATTGGAGAAGGAGTACAAGACTGCAACAGAAGGAGCACTGGACAGCACTCTGTACTATGGATGTTATACTGTTAATTGCTGTTATACTGTTACTTACTATAAAACACAAGCTGACACTTAAAACACTGCCTTGGAGAATACCATTCTCCTGCACAAAACTATCTGACAGCATGTCACTGACTCTGTACCTACAAAGGCACCTCCAGAGGAAGGACTGACTGAAGATGGGGAGATGGCCACGAAAGCCCCACTGATGTAGCTGACTGAGAATATGGTGGCTCCAAGTAGTATCATACTCCTTACTAATGTAAAAAAAAATACCTCTAGACATGTTTGTTATGTAGGAAAGCCTGCTGGATCCCTGCCTCCAGTGGTTAGATTGTCGACAGTCCACCAACATCTGAATCCACAATGAGGGTGGCTAAGGAGCTGCCTGGTCCCTATATCCAGACCAGATGATGATTGAGCACATGCTTGAGGGTCTTTCCTACACACCTTGTTAAGGCATTGCTCCGATAGCTACTGGGACATATTCAGTCCTTGCCTGGTTTAAGGAGAGTTATCAAAATTGCCTATTGCCATGAGTCAGGAAATTGGCCTGTCAGCCATATTGAATTAAAACACTGTAAGAGGATTTCTTTGACACCACTGTCAAGTGCTGCAGGTGATGCAGCATGCTGTACTAGATTTGGTCATGACCAGATGCCATTTCATGAGTGTCAAACAGCTCAAATCCAGTTCCCGCATGGAGATGGGCAATTGTAAGACTCTGAATTGATGGACCGGAAGCTAAATGCAATCTCCTACAAACAGCATAGTGAACGCATTATTGTGGCCAAGATAGAAACGAAGCCCATGCCTACTACAGTAGTACAAGTTTATATACCAACTAGCTCTGCAGATGGTGAAGAAATTGAAGAAATGTATGATGAGATAAAAGAAATTATTCAGGTAGTGAAGGGAGACGAAAATTTAATAGACATGGGTGACTGGAATTCGAGAGTAGGAAAAGGGAGAGAAGGAAACATAGTAGGTGAATATGGATAGGGGCTAAGAAATGAAATAGGAAGCAGCCTGGTAGAGTTTTGCACAGAGCATAACTTAATCATAGCTAACACTTGGTTCAAGAATCATGAAAGAAGGTTGTATACATGGAAGAATCCTGGAGATACTAGAAGGTATCAGATCCATTATATAATGGTAAGACAGAGATTTAGCAACCACATTTTAAATTGTAAGACATTTCCAGGGGCAGATGTGGACTCTGACCACAATCTATTGGTTATGAACTGTAGATTAAAGCTGAAAAAACTGCAAAAAGGTGGGAATTTAAGGAGATGGGACCTGGATAAACTGAAAGAACCAGAGGTTGTACAGAGTTTCAGGGAGAGCATACGGGAACAATTGACAGGAATGGGGGAAAGAAGTACAGTAGAAGAAGAATGGGTAGCTCTGAGGGATGAAGTAGTGAAGGCAGCAGAGGATCAAGTAGGTAAAAAGGCGAGGGCTAGTAGAACTCCTTGGGTAACAGAAGAAATATTGAACTTAATTGATAAAAGGAGAAAATATAAAAATGCAGTAAATGAAGCAGGCAAAAAGGAATACAGACGTCTCAAAAATGAGATCGACAGGAAGAGCAAAATGGCTAGAGGACAAATGTAAGGATGTAGAGGCTTATCTCACTAGGGGTAAGATAGATGCTGCCTACAGGAAAATTAAAGAGACCTTTGGAGAAAAGAGAACCACTTGTATGAATATCAAGAGCTCAGATGGAAACCCAGCTCTAAGCAAAGAAGGGAAAGCAGAAACGTGG
The DNA here is from genome assembly GCF_021461385.2 of Schistocerca piceifrons. Lineage (NCBI taxonomy): Eukaryota > Metazoa > Arthropoda > Insecta > Orthoptera > Acrididae > Schistocerca > Schistocerca piceifrons. The sequence goes on from NC_060139.1 coordinate 859,259,139, forward strand.
AAGGAGTATATAGAGGGTCTATACAAGGGCAATGTACTTGAGGACAATATTATGGAAATGGAAGAGGATGTAGATGAAGATGAAATGGGGGATATGATACTGCGTGAAGAGTTTGACAGATGACTGAAAGACCCGAGTCGAAACAAGGCCCCGGGAGTAGACAACATTCCATTAGAACTGCTGACGGCCTTGGGAGAGCCAGTCCTCACAAAACTCTACCATCTGGTGAGCAAGATGTATAAGACAGGCGAAATACCCTCAGACTTCAAGAAGAATTTAATAATTCCAATCCCGAAGAAAGCAGGTGTTGACAGATGTGAAAATTACCGAACTATCAGTTTAATAAGTCACAGCTGCAAAATGCTAACGCGCATTCTTTACAGACAAATGGAAAAACTGGTAGAAGCCGACCTCGGGGAAGATCAGTTTGGATTCTGTGGAAATGTTGGAACACATGAGGCAATACTGACCTTATGACTTTTCTTAGAAGAAATATTAAGGAAAGGCAAACCTACGTTTCTAGCATTTGTAGACTTAGAGAAAGCTTTTGACAATGTTGACTGGAATACTCTCTTTCAAATTCTAAAGGTGGCAGGGGTAAAATACAGGGAGCGAAAGGCTATTTACAATTTGTACAGAAACCAGATGGCAGTTATAAGAGTCGAGGGACACGAAAGGGAAGCAGTGGTTGGGAAGGGAGTGAGACAGGGTTGTAACCTCTCCCCGATGTTATTCAATCTGTATATCGAGCAAGCAGTAAAGGAAACAAAAGAAAAATTTGGAGTAGGTATTAAAATCCATGGAGAAGAAATAAAAACTTTGAGGTTCGCCGATGACATTGTAATTCTATCAGAGACAGCAAAGGACTTGGAAGAGCAGTTGAACGGAATGGACAGTGTCTTGAAAGGAGGATATAAGATGAACATCAACAAAAGCAAAACGAGGATAATGGAATGTGGTCGAATTAAGTCGGGTGATGCTGAGGGAATTAGATTAGGAAATGAGACACTTGAAGTAGTAAAGGAGTTTTGCTATTTGGGGAGCAAAATAACTGATGATGGTCGAAGTAGAGAAGATATAAAATGTAAACTGGCAATGGCAAGGAAAGCGTTTCTGAAGAAGAGAAATTTGTTAACATCGAGTATAGATTTAAGTGTCAGGAAGTCATTTCTGAAAGTATTTGTGTGGAGTGTAGCCATGTATGGAAGTGAAACATGGACGATAATTAGTTTGGACAAGAAGAGAATAGAAGCTTTCGAAATGTGGTGCTACAGAAGAATGCTGAAGATTAGATGGGTAGATCACATAACTAATGAGGAGGTATTGAATAGAATTGGGGAGAAGAGGTGTATGTGGCACAACTTGACAAAAAGAAGGGACTGGTTAGTAGGACATGTTCTGAGGCATCAAGGCATCACAAATTTAGCGTTGGAGGGCAGTGTGGAGGGTAAAAATCGTAGAGGGAGACCAAGTTATGAATACACTAAGCAGATTCAGAAGGATGTGGGTTGAAGTAAGTACTGGGAGATGAAGAAGCTGGCACAGGATAGGGTAGCATGGAGAGCTACATCAAACCAGTCTCAGGACTGAAGACCACGACAACAACAACAACACAACAAACAACAACAACATTTCAACAATGACAGAGCCACACTTCTGAACTGGATTACGGAACAGCACTCATCAGTAAGCCTAGGAACAACTTGCAACTTGCCTCCAAAGATGAGCAGAAGACTTCGGAATGGAGACAATAACATTAGCAGCATGGTGGATCACTCGTGTGATGTGGTACACCCACTCTTGAACACTGTCGCATAGTTTAAACACAGCCAGCTGGCTGAACGGCATCTAGTTGGCTCTGTGGATCATCCATTGTGGTTGCATCCTTTCAGGGTGGGTTCCATTAATAATCTGCAGTGGGAAGTGGTCAATGGAATGACGGTCAGAAAGTTTTTGGCTGAGGATGACTGAGAAGCAGCACTGAAATAAGCGGGAATGCCTGTGTTCACGATGCACAGCTCATGAGGCATCACAATGCTCTCCAAACCCTGACACTGAGGACAAGCTGAGGTGAAGCCCCACATTATGGGAGCCACTTATTATGGGGTAGTAATTTCACCGGGGAGGGGAGTCCAGAATGGATGGAGGTACAGTTTTGGGGTGAGATGAGTGCCCCAGACTGACACCAAGGTCCATCAGTTCTGAAGATGAATCATACGACATGTCAGAAGGAGTGACATCGACATCGTCAGACTGCTTACTTCCCATCTCTGTCAGCAGTTGACGTTTCACCTCTTGATTTTTTTGGCCTGGTGAGGCTTCAGAAACAGAACCGCGGCAGTCTACACTGAACTTCTAGATGGGCAGGGAGATCTGCGAGGGTCAGCAACCATGGCATTTTGTGATATTTTAGTGGGACATATGGGCTTCAAAATAACTGCAGCAGTACAGATGCATTGACAAATACAGATACTAGAGCTGACACCAGCAACCTCCATTTTTGTAGCGCATCAGTTTTCAGAACTGGCTGTTGGAGAATTTTAGCAGGGCAGTAGCAAATGTGGTGTGTGTGTGTGTGTGTGTGTGTGTGTGTGTGGGAGTGTGTGTGTGTGTGGAGGGGAGGAGGGGTGCTGCATGGCCTTATAGATCTTTTTGGCTCACCATAAGGGACATACTTCGTTGTTTTAATCTCCTGTATCTTCCTTTCTTCAAGGAAGACACTGCATACTCCAGATGGGTGGCCTTACCATACTAGCCACAAGTGGTTTCTCCCTTACACACTACAGTGTTGTGCCCAAAGTGCTGACATTTGAAACAGCGCACTGGGTTGAGGATGTAAGGCTGCACACCTAGGTGAAGAAACCCTGCCATGACATGGTCTGGAAGTTCCGTACTGTTGAAAGTAAGTATGAATCAGTTTGATTTGATCAGATTGTCATCCATTCTTTTCACTGTATTTTGCACTACAACAATACCTTATTGGGCCCCATCAGCTTTCAGTTCCTCTTTGGGAATTCCTGATGCTTTTATCTTTCTGGAGGTTCTTTAATTGTTGGGACCTATAAGTTTCTACCAACAGTGTCATACTGTGCAATCACTTGACAGATTTTAAAGTGCCAGCAATGTTCTCTAAACCCTTCTGAATATAGGAATAGGGAAACCATCTCAAAGGTACCCTCTTTCCTACTATCTATAAAAAACCTATTTGGACTGTCAGCTCACATCCTGTTACTATTATCACAAGAACTCTGAAATATTCCTGAGTCTGGAGGACTGCCTACACGAGCCCTCTTGTTAGATCGAGTGTGAGTACCTGCCAACAGCTCACTCATTCCACTGAGGAGGAGGAGAAAATTTAGAGAGCTCCATCTTGAGTTCATGAGCAGCAAGAGCAATAATCATCCACTCAGACATAGCCTCACTTGCCTGGGCAAGCCTTATACAACTGATATGCGGCAGTTTCTCCAGAGGTTGACCATTGACAACTGTTCCACCTCAACAGCCATGCATGCTCACTGGTGCCCCAGCACACCTTTTTTTTTTCATCAAGATTTTAACCATCCTTACCATCTGTATGGTCCAGTCAAGATCCCTGTTCCTTGTGGAAAACAACATTCCACCACTGTGCTTTCAGTGGTAGCTGAAGCAGGCCCAGAGTTTACGGTAACAGTCCCCAACTCAGGAACCTGGAGTTGCCAAACACATAACCAGCAAATGAATGCTGTGCCCCTGAGGGTGATAAAAATACTGAAATATAGCAGGAAGAATATCACATAGATAGTGTATGTGTCAATACACCAGCATGAAGGTCTACAAACCAAGAAGAGCAACCTTACAATAACAGGTTTTAACATGAGGCTTCATCTAATTCTTTGGAACTGGCCAATGGACTTCTAGCAGTTTTTAAACTTGAATACTGCCGAGTAACAAATCTTAACAAATAGCTATATCTTTGATGTTTCTGAGTCCAACTAATGAATTAATCGAACCATAAAAACAAAGTCCAAAAAATTGAGGTTGGTTGAAAACTTCAACAATTCCCAAAAAACATACTCTCAGGCATTTATACGAGGGCTATCAACAAAGTACATTACGTTTTCGTTTGTGTCCGTTAGGGGCGGGGCTAGTGCGGCCATCCTGGTGTCATGGCATTCCGCCGCTCAGTCGGCATCCTGCCGTGCTAGTGAGAGGTTCGTGCTGTACTCCGCTGAGTTACTGTGTCAGTTTGAAATGTCAGCGTTAATTGAAAATGCCGCTAAGTGTGAAGTGTGTGCTGTAATAAGGTTTCTGACTGCAAAAAACTGTACACCGATAGAAATCTATCGGCAGCTTTGTGAACTGTATGGGGACAACATAATCACTGAAGGTGGAGTGCGTCAATGGGTCATAAAATTTAATAATGGGCGAACTAATGTTCACGACGAAGAGCGAAGTGGAAGACCCAGCATAGTGACTGCCGAACTTGTTGAAAAAGTCGATGCCGCGGTCCGTGAAAACCGTAATTTCACAATAACGGAACTCTCTATGAGTTTTCCACAAATTTCACTAAGTTTGTTGCACGAAATCATTACTGAAAAGCTTGGTTACCACAAGTTTTGTGCAAGATGGATACAAAAAATCTTGACAGAGATTCACAAAAATCAGCGAATGGCTGCAGCGTTAACGTTTTTGGATGCTTACGAGAAAGATGGCGACTCATTACTCGATCGCATCGTCACTAGTGACGAAACATGGGTTAAGCATGTGAACTGCGACACAAAATTGCAGTCAATGCAGTGGGGGCACACAAATTCCCCCCAAAAACCCAAGAAATGCATGCAGACAGTGTCGGCAAGGAAGATGATGGTGACTGTCTTTTGGGACAAAAAAGGTGTGATTTTTGTGGATTTCCTGGAAAGAGGCACTACAATATACAATAAACTCTCAAAGGTATTGCCAAACTCTGCACAACCTCAGAAGAGCAATACAAAACAAGCGCAGGGGAAAGTTGGGCTCAAAGATCTTGCTGATTCACGACAACGCCCGGGCCCACACGGCAAATGCCACTCGTGAAGTTCTCGAATCTTTTAAGTGGGAGTTGTTTCCCCATCCGCCGTACAGTCCCGACCTGGCACTGAGCGACTTCCACTTATTCCCAGCAATGGAGAAGTGGTTGGCTATGCAGCATTTTGATGACGACGCACAGCTTCAAGAAGAAGTAACCACGTGGTTGAAGGCGCAGGCGGTCGAATTTTATGACGAAGGAATTTCCAAACTCGTCCATCGCTACGATAAGTGCCTTAATTTAAATAGCAACTATGCAGAAAAGTAGTATTTAAGTGTGGCTTTCATCTGTATATAATAAAAAAAATTTCCAATACTTTATTTATTTTTAATTCCAAAACGTAATGTACTTTGCGGATAGCCCTTGTAACAATGTGCAGACCGTTTCATAACATGTATTTCTCATACATATTAGTAAGGATTGTAAAGCAAATGTTTAATGTTATATTAAAAGTTTAACTGGATAATAGCTGGAACAACAGGATTGCTGCTGTTATTAATTGGTCCCTTCTATGTAACAGCTTTGTGACTCAATGCTATAGACATGATGATCGGAGTTCTTCATAAATTAATGTTTCATGTTCATTCTGCCCACTGAAATATTTCATATACAGGATACTCATTAAAGTCGTGTGGTGGTTATTGATTACAAATGGCCTCCAAACGTGTTCTTGTCAGACACAAACAGTAGTTTGTTAAATTGCTTTCTATGTACAAGATGGTATATTCTTGAAGGATCCTGAAAACTTTGTATCATCCTCACAAACATGATAATCAGTCATTTGATATTTATTTCTGGATGCTGACCAAAGGCATCCTCTACGCATTTCGTTAAATTAGTTTTTATCTATATACTCTTCATACTCTCCAAAAGAATGTTTTGTGACATCATCTATCTGCAGGGGGTGGGGGGATGCTGCACGAACTGTGGCAAGGTGTCTCAGACCACACAGCTACCCCGCGTGGCTTCTAATGAGTGACAACTGCTAACAATGATTGTAAACTCTCTTTTTCAGACAAATTCATTCATTTGTTCACCGTGTCCTATAGATCATATCAACAAAATGAATGACTCAAGGTATACATTTTCACATAGACAAAGAAATCATGTAAACTTAATCTATATACTATATTAACAATAAACTGCCACTATACTTACTGTTATTCACACTTATGCCACCTAAATTTAATTGAGTAATTTAGAAATACAGCTGCTACTTTGAAAAAATCTACTATCTCCACAGTTTACTTGTCTTACAGCAATATAAAAAAAACATTGCCACTTGAATTGGTAGGTATTCCCAATTCTTGTTTTATGTTGGACAGGTGTTTGTGGATTATCTTACGACTCCATTTTGAGCCTTGGACAAGAAGGAAAAGTCTACATGAAAATTATTATTGTACCCTGTATTGTGAATGTGTATATCTTAGACCTCAATAGCAGTGACAGTAGAGAAAGTGTCTTTCAGTATGGTGGAACTGGTGGAAGAAAGACTTTCTTTATATGGGTGCATAAAGAGTAGAACTAGCAACTGTATCCCAGAGGGGCGGTTACAGACAGCATCTGATTCCTAGTGAATGGTTGATTTTAGGCTGGGCAACTTACAGCCTATGCAGAAAGTAACCACATAGTACCACATTAATTTTCCAAGCAGTGAATGATATGACTCTGCATGTGAAAGAGTTTGGAGTTAAAGTTTCCCCTCAGTCTGATCTATGGAAGAGGAACATACTGAGAGAAAACATGTTTGAAAGGAAGAATGAAGGAAAGAAAATTAATGATTGGAAGATGGAATGTTTACACATTGCTGCAAGTAGGAAAGCTAGAAAATACAAACAGGGGATGAAAAAGAACAGTTAAAATGAGCTCGGCATGAGTGAAATGAGTTGGGGAGATAACACAGAGGTAGACAGTGGAGATGATAAGCTTTTCTAATCAGTGGGAGTCAAGAGCAGAGAAAACAGAATGCGAATACTGATAGACCAGAAACTGAAAAATAAAATAATGAAGGTGCAATATATTGATGGAAGATTGATGATGATATGACTACAGCTTAAAACAACAACAACAACCCAGAGACTTGTGGGAGAAGGAAGAGATTTGGTAGTCTGTGGAAATCAACTGATGTCAGACACATCTCTCTCTTATTACGTTTAGTGAGGAATAAAAGAACGAACTATTCAGACATAGCAGACTGCAATGCTGTTTGAAGCCATTCGTCACAGGAACAAGTAAGTTTAGTGAAATTAGCTTCATTGAACAGAGGAGGAGATGAATCACACTCTCAGGAAAAATTTGTAAAGTGCAGCTAGTCTGTTTATGGTATTGGGAAAACAAGAAACATTTTACAATAATTCAATTATTTAAAGAGGGAGGCATTTTGGCATTTGTTCATTTCACGAATCTGTTCTTTTAATAAACTGATCACAAAAGATGTTATGTTGTGATCAGTAAAATGTAAAAGACACAGTATTGTGTGGTTTAATAATATGAGATTGGCTATGATGTACCGTATATCGGGTGATCTGAGGAGAGTACATTCACACATATTTTGGGGACTAAAGAATTATGGTGTGAAGTCTAGGGATGGTTCAGGGTTCATTTGTCATGATGTACAGATGTTTGTATACAGCTCTAAGGAGTCCTGTGTAGATATAATACTTTTGGGGAATTATGAATTGAACTTGACTGTAGTGCCACAAAGTGAACATGAACGAACGAAAAAGATGAAAGAGTAAAATTCCAGATTAGATACGTAAATTGTGACTTTTGAACTAACTAAAATCCATGTGGCGTATTGTGCAAGTCACAACCAAGAACTGAATATTTAAAGGGATCAAGTTGTGGAGTATTCGAGTGAGCATTCCGTTACAGACAATCCGTTTTGTAACACTTTTAGTAACAGGGTTAGTTAAATATCATACACTGGCTATTACGAGTGACAGTGATTGACAATTTTTACATCTTGATCTGTCAGGAAATGTGCATGCTAAAGACTTCTGGAATAATTTCGGAAATTTGTTACACAGTTTGTGGAATGTTCGACAAAAAATTGATTTTATTATGCAGAAATTTTTAAGTGTCGCTAGAATGTGGGATGTGAGTGCTAACGAGCAGTACGATGCATTAGAAAACTTTAAGGAAGCCTTCTTCAAAGGATACTGGGGGAAAATAATAATAATTATTATTATTATTATTATTGGAGTTGCAAAATAGTCTCTTGAGGTGAAAAATTTAATCCCAAAGACAAAAGTGTAAAAAGATTTGCTTTAAGGTAGGTCACTCATTTGTTATATTTGATGAATAAATTAGAGCTGCACAGATCATAATGAGTTTAGATGGGAAGCTGCCTATGAATTGGCATAATAAAAGCATTACTGCACCTAGAATGACGTTAACAAAGTCATTAATAATATTTTTCCCATTGTTAAATTTTAACAAATTTATTAGTTATTTGGAAAGTGTGGAAAAATTGTTGCAGGAGGAGGAGCAAGCTAGTTGGAACATTTCGCCCCAAATTAAAGTCGATAGCCACCAGAATGGTCAAGTTCCATAATGACAATAGATGAGAAGCTGGTAGTTGGTGCCACACCACGGCAAATAGACCAATTACCAGAGAGCAAGGATCTGTGTATAGGCAGCATTATCCAATTCATTATGACGATGATTTGCAAAACAGACAATAGGAGTAAGAGTAGGAAATGAACCAAAATCGCTGAGTATAGGACACTTGATCTCATCTGTGAAGTGGCTATCATTAGTAGAACGAGTGACAGTTATTTGAATCCGCTAGCCATGTCCTTTGTTTACAACAATAAGGTACTGGAAGATCAAAGTAATGGCAGGAGTTGTGCAACTGAGACAGATGAGATCAATGAAGTTAGAACATGCATGTTTAACACGGGCTTGGAAGAGATTCTTAACAGGGGAAAATGAAGTAAACACTGCAGTACAGAGAAGATAGTTTAAAGAAAAGCGATGGAACATGACACACAGGGAAGTGTGTACAGTGAAACTGATGATGAACTGCGGGAACTAGACGAGAAAAGGATGGATCAAATATTGAAGGCAATTAATGAAGATTTATGTGCATCAGGTGCAGGCAGGTGATGACCGTAAGGGGGCCGAGTCAATTAGTGAGAGTTTGAAGGAAGATGAAGAGGACAGAGAATATGAAGAATTACTTGAAAAATTAATTACTGTGAAACAAGAGGAGATAGATTTGGAGTAGTGGTTTGATCTGTCACTGGTGGACAAACTGCCAAATGCTGAAAGGGCAAATATTGAGCGCAATCCTACAAATTTGTGTAAACTGTGGTAGAAGGGAAACTGTACACAATATACTGGAGGAAGATGGAGTCACTACTAGTAGGGAAAAGACAGGGCAGCCAGTAATTAGTTTATTGATTCAGGATGAAGATGTGTAGTGTAGCTAACAGAAGACAGTAAGATGCTTTACCTAATAAGGAGGAACTAGTAATAATGTCTGTCACAGGTATCCAAATAATTGTAGCCACTATAAAAGTGAAGAAGCTTGTTAAATATGAAGTAATGTTAGCTATTAACGTAAGTGGTATCCAGTTGTAACACAGCTTTCTGATAATTTCCAGTTTGTACAGTAAATGTTGATTAAGGCATTCATTTTTAATAAATACAATGGGAAGTTGTATTTTAATGATGATTTAGTGCTTTTAGAAGTAAGTGGGGAAAAAGTTACTGTGCCATTTTAAGAAAATGAAATTGACAACTCAGGAGAAGGACAATATTCTCACAAAGTATTGTAGGAAGTTGGATGAGTATTATGAATAAGATGAAGATGTGGGGGTGGATAGAGAGGTTATTACGAACAGTCAATAGTAAATCAGAGGCAAAGTGGAGTACTTGCTTGTATTAGATAGGAGCAGAGGGTAAAGGGCTCAGATGACACTGCTCTCTTTGCAATGTCAGGTGACTGACAATCACCAGGTACTAATGTTATTGGCAACATTATTTCATTTTCTTTCATATTGTCAAGCTGCCTCTTCTGTCATTCTGAACTATTTCCATCATCTTTTATCATCTTCACTGTCTGGAGTAAAATAGAGGGATTAGTTAGCTAGTGAAAATGTAATTTGTATTTAAAGAAAAGAGAACATATCTATAGATATTGAAGGACTGAGGTAAAGATTATAGGAGGTGACACGTAAATGAAATGTTTAGCACAAGAATATTAGTGGTGGAATAATGTGACTTGTAGTACATATGGGTGTTATTGTGTTAGAAAATACACAGAAGGTTGTGCAGCAACAAAGTAAAGATTTCCTGAAATGACTAATTGGTAAAATAACTAGAATGTGGAAATTATTAATGGAAGAAGGTGATTAGTAGCAGAAGGGCATGTTGTTGTGAAGAAAACTGATTAACAGGTTTTGAAACAGCAACATAAAACTTACCAGATATGACTAGTGAAATGAACTAGTTAATGTTTGGAAAATAACAAGAAAACAGATAACAAATTGGAGAAAGATGCAATGTTGTGATGAAAAATGTATAATGGAACGTGACATAATTTCATGGAAAATTACCAACTGTAACTTTTGAAGTAAACTGAATAGTATGGCGACTTAAAAACTGTCATGGTAAAGTGGAATAGATACTCTAATGTGGCTAAACCCTAGTGTGTGAGAGCAAGAATGAAAGGAAGTGACAGGCAGAATTTTGTTAATAATTTCATGATTTTGAATGTAATCTCTTTCTGTACTAGGTCAAATATTTTATTGTGACAACTGTGTGGGAGGCATTGTGGCCTACATATAGTATATGCAACTGTATATAAATTCAGAAGAAGAAACTGGGAAAACAATGATAAGTTTTTTTTTGTTGTAAACTTTGTAAAAGAATAATTTGAACTAGATTTAAGATTTGTTGAAAAAAATTTGAAAAATGAGTATAAAGTAAATAGACTGAATTAGTTAAGTAAATCTAGACAATACTTTCGCTGACAAACTATTCTACTAAAGTTACTGATTTGTTCTCAATCTGAGAAGTGATATTTCTTTCAAGTAGTTTCATTATGTGCTACTAGAGTGCACTCATTACAGAAAGTTCTCTGTTGATTTACTTTCAATGAAGAGACTAACTGAAATAATTAATGCTATACTCAATTATGTAAAGAAACATTTTACACAAATTGTATGTGCTACTATTTGTCTTTCAGGAAGATACTGTATAAAATAGCATTCCTAGATGGAACTATATTTGCAGGAAGATCAGCATTTGACTGCAGCATGGACTGTATTCTAAGTGAAGGTAGTGTTACAGATGCCCCAGAAATAAGATGCCATGGCAAAGCAAGAAAAATGATTTTTAAGGAAGGAGGGCACTAGTGAAGTGCCAATTATACAGAAGTAATATATTTTCCATCATACACATGGGTGAATTATAAAGTGAAAAGTGTAGGAAAGTGAAAAGTGTAGGAAAAGAATTAAGTGATTCAAAGTGTAGACAAGACAGACCACAAGGCATATAAATAAATTAGAGTGATTAAAATTTAAACAAAACTTAAATTTAGTGCTTAACTAAACTGCTACAAAGAATCTGAATTGTTCTAAAACATAAAATTTATTGTTTTGAACAAGAATTTGTATAAACATGATTTGGTACAGAGTTTGAAAGAAAAAATAAGATTTTGTAAAACAACAGGCTGGGTCAGTTTTAGAACTGCAAGTCAAAAGTAATAATTATGAATTTAATTAATTAAGCTTGCTTTTGGGAAATGATTAAAATTTGAAAATAGTTGTGATTTAGTACAATTACTAAAAATTTCTTTGCAGCCCTATTATTAAAAAAAAAAATTGCAAAGTGTAGCGCTCTGTAGTGTGCCTAAGTAAGTCAGATGGTAGCAAGCAGATAGATACAGACAATGACTCATGGTTCTAACATGACAGATATGCACTCAGATCCAGCAGTAGTTACAAACTGTTATGGTTGTGGCCGAAAGGTGTCACCAACTTACAGACATAAATCATACATAGTTAAAACAGTGTACTTTGGAAACAAAACTGTATCTTCTGTGAATAATATATCCTATATTAATTATTGTTGATTTAATAAGTTTCATTATTAGTGTCAATGATGGCATGCACAGAAAGTAATATAATAAATGAGTATAGTTTTGTCCATTACCGGAGTACATGTTAGCTGGAGAACTGTGTCTATACAGATAGTGAACCATACTATAAGAGGAAATTTGTAAAATGAAACTAGTCAGTTTATGGTACTGGGAAAACAAGAAACATTTTATGATAATTCAGTAATTTAAGGGGGGAGGTATTTTGTTATTTGTGGATTTAAGAAAATTTTCATTTGCTACATTTCTCACACAAGCTATTAGGTTGTGATTGTTAAAATGTAAAAGACACAATATCGTGTGGTTTAATAACGACATTGGATTAGTTATAATATACATCAGCCAATCAGAGGACATATTTTGGAAGCTAAGTAACTGCAGTGTGACATCTAGAGACAGTTCAAAGTTCAGTCAACATCATGAAAGGAGCTCTGAGTAGATGTATTAATTTTGTGGAATTATGAATTAAACTTGACTGTGCAGTGCTGCAAAGTGAACGCAAATGAATGAGAAAGATGAATGTGTGAAATTCCATTTTATACATGTAAAGTATCTGTGTGGCATATTGTGCAAGTCTGGACCAAGAACTAAATGTTCAAAGGGATCAAGATGTCCAGTATTTGCGCAAGCATTTTGTTGCAGACAATCCGTTTTGTAATCCTTTTGGTAACAGGGTTGATGGGAGGATTGTGTGGTTTAATAATGATATCGAATTGGCTATGATGTACTGCATATGAGCCAATCAGAGGACAATACATTCACATGTATTTTGGGGGCTAGGAACAGTTCAAAGCTCAACCATCATCATGTAAGGAGCTCTGAGTAGATGTAAAACTTTTTGGAATTAGGAATTACACTGGACTGTGGAGTACTGCAAAGTGAACACAAATTAATGAGAAAGGTGAATGTGTGAAATTCGTTAGATTTACGTCAATAGTTTACTGTTCTTTCTTGCATACCTGTTTATAACATCCACATTTCTCTATGGGTTCCTCACTGTACTAACGAATTAAAAAAGCCATAGATTACAGATTACTATACATTGTTTTTGTTGTTCAAAACATCATATTATGTTGTTTATAGGAGAAAGCGACATCCAGATCATGTTCCATTTCACACAACATCGGAGTTTACTGTGAGCAATGGTAAGAATAATTTTCCTTCACTTTGTTAACTTCACTTTGTGACATGTTTGGAAATTTCAAATGGTTTACAACTTGTTTCCGAGCATACAACAAACTGAGAGCTTAGTCATCTGCTGTCAGATTCTTTGACTGTAGTAGGTACACTGTGTAAAGTTTTACATCCAGGCACAGATGCAGCCATCTTTTGCAGACGGTAATCACTGCTGTCATAATTTGGAATAGCTGGGAATGATTGATTGCCTGCCACAGATATTTTTCCTTGTGGTATACTTTTAATTGTTGCTCATATGAAACTCAACAGATTTTCCAACATTTGGAAGCTGTGAAGTCTGTCTTTTTGTTAACACATTAAATTCACTTATAGAGAAGATTCAAAGTCATGAACTGTAAATTTAGAAGTTCCTTTTACACTTAGTGAATATATTTTCTGTCCTTCTTTTTGAGTTTTGGACCGGCACTGTGAAGTTAAAAATATATTTTTGTTTTATTTTTTACTTTTTTATAATTTTTTTTTCTGATAGCTTTGTTGATTCGTTCTGTGCTGTAGTTAGTAATTCGTTTTTGTGTAGTCATTTTCAAAACATGGTTCAACACACAATGGTACCTTGCAAGTTTTACTTTCATGCCTGCCTTCTCGACCCACTTTCTGTTTCCAGCAAACAATGCATCTACAAGCATGCTTTTCTTGAAATGCTCATTTGTTTTAATGTTTGGAAAATGCCTTCCCACAACCCTTCGAGGATAATCATCAGAACACCTTCCCCTGCCAGCTTTTCTGCGCTCTGCTGCATACGTTCCCGTACGTTCCGTTACCAGTAACAAACGAAACTCTGCTATTGACATTTTATGACATGTTAGTGATCTGTGTAGGACATGAGCATTTAAAACACACATATCGACAACATGAAAAAGGAACTTCTTATACCACTTCACTGTTTCCTGTATACTTCCGACAGAGCTAAGCAGTATATCAGAACAGTCAACCGCTCCCATATTCCAAGTTATAATCTACAATACTTTGTGGTTTCTTAATTTTCTCTCCACTATTCCTGTCAGTCTTTCCTGTGTCAACCACTCTATGGTGTTACGTCAACATCCACACTTCCCTTTTGTCACACCAGTTTATAGCAAGCATTATACTACTACACACAAACTGAATGTCTCCTCCTTTCAGTTTCTTCTGAAGTTTCAGCATGTCGCATCTGTTCTTACAGACATACCACATGAGTTTGTCCCATGACTGCGAGGCCAGGAAAATAAGTCTGGACTTGAGTATCAAGTATCGAGGTAGAGGGTATGTCCACATTCTAAACAGGGCCTTATAAGTGTAGCCACTACATCACCACTTTTCCCAAAACTGTGGAACTCAGTTTCTGTTGATGTCCCTGTATAAACAGTGAAATCTAAGAGACAGCCAGTCTTACAATCACAAAAACAAATGTTTTTATTACGAATCTACTCTGTTTATGGACTGAATTGTCTGAAAGATTAGCGCCCTTTATATAATAACAAACTTTCATAAATGCAGAGTTTCTGATGTGGATTAAATACAGAAAGCTGTATGAACTTTATCGACAACATTCCTAATTTTGAATACTCTGCCTCCTCCAGTACTGGTAGAGTTGTCACTCAAATATAACATTCTCATAAGCAACAAAAAGTGGTCTCTTGACGTAAGTTCATTAAAAACTGGAGTATTTAGAAGAACATCTCTGGTCCAGTACTCGCTAATTTCCATTTTTTTTTCTTTCACAAGAGGCATCACAAGACAAACAGCTATGAAGCAATACATTTCTTCATATCCAGTATTTTTCCACGTTGATATTTGAGAAAGCACTGATTATGGAGTATTCTCCTTGGTGAATAAATAAAACTGATTTGTTTCGTCAGTTATATATTTGAATCATTTCTCTAACAAAATACTTCATTATGTCCTGACAGCATATCATCAAATGCGTGATTCACTGGCTGAAAATCACGCCATATGGCATACTGTGCAAGTCGGGACCAAGAGCTGGATGTTCAAAGGTATCAGTTGTGGGGTATTTGAGTTCGCATTCTGTCACAGACAGTCCATTTTGTTATCCTTCTGGTAACAGGGTTAGTTAAATACCATGCGCTACTTATTACAAGTGACAGTGATTGCGTGTGACTGTTGAAACTGTAACTTAAAGATTAGCATGGCCTGGTAGTGTTTCTGTAGTGAGTTTTTAACTCACAGACTACCTTTCAATTAACTGCTCAGTTAATCTGATACTAAGTTAACATTTGATGCAGCTTGTAGAGATGCTTAGTGCGGTTAATTTTTTCTACAGTTTTCTCTAACTGACAAACGTTACCCATTTTCTAACAGGCCAGACGTGTGGACTGGGCTGTGGCAGAGACATTGCAAGGTGAGTCAACATTTCTGTAGAAGGAACATTTAAATCAGGCTGTTGCAAGGTATTCAATAGTGCTGCTTTTCTTGGATTGAGCAAAGGATTTGTCAATGGGAAAATAAATCTCGTAATAGTAAATGTTGGTAGAATGTACAAAATTTTTCAGACTAAAGATAACAAATGACTCACTGAATAGTAGTGTGTTGTGTCATCAAGATGCACATTAATAAGACTGAAAAATCTGATAGCTTTTGGAAAAATCCTTTTCAAAGATGGTACACATACATGAAGATGTGGAGGACGTCCTTCCTGCAGCTAAAGAGGGTGGAGGGTGCAGTCATCTGCAAGTTGTGGCTAATATCAGCACCAGTAACATCTGTCGCTTGGATTCTGAGGTCATCCTTAGTTCATACAGCCTGCTAGTGCAACTCATGAAGCCATGCAGGCCTTACTTCTACAGTGCAAGCAGACCTTACATTTTGCAGTATCATACCCACAATTGATTAAGATCCTTTGCTTTGGAGCCAAGAAGAGGGTCTCAACTACTCAACTAGATGTTCCGTCAGTTTTCTGCAACAGTCTTCACTGCAGATTTCTGGACCCGCATTATGAGGTGGAGTGTTCTAAGATTTCTCTTAGTAGGTAATGTGCGTGCTATAAAAAGGAAGCTAATACTTGGGAAACAGAGTATTTGTGGGCTGCATGTCAGCATTCCCCTCCTGATTTAGGTTTTCCGTGATTTTCCTAAATCACTCCAGGCATATGCCGGGATGGTTCCTTTGAGAGGGCACGGCCGACATCCTTCCCTAATCCGATGAGACCGATGACTTCACTGCCTGGTCTCCTCCCCCACAACCACCCAAGCTTTTGTAGCTACAAACAGGCCTGGCCTTATCAACACTGTCAGTATAGAAAGAGGGACACTACAGTGACGATGGTAACTAAAGTTTAATAAATCCATCAAGAAGGAAAGGGCAGGTAATCTGTTTGCATCATATTTAGACAATGAATAGACATCGTTTAGTTATAATATGATGGATGTGGAATTAAGGACAATGTTTGAACTGACAGTAAATTGTATTCCAGGTCCTGATGGATTCCATTTCAGTTTTACACAGTGTACTCCTTGGCATTTATCACAAATTATTTGGCTGACGCAAAGGCCCAGCCAATTGGACAAATATGCACATGGCAAGAAAGGTAAAGTAATGGATCCACAAAATTATTTGCAGACTGTTAACACTTTGCAGACCAATATCGAGCATAGCCTGGGCTGCAACTTTTTGTTAAAAGGACCACACCTGAGGATAGGTCGGGCTGCGATTTTCTCAATGCATGATCCACCTGATGCTAGAAAGCTCGACTCATTTTGTATGAGGACAATGTACAGACATTTCGCAACCTGCCCCTTGACTGGTGCTGCCTTCTGTTGCCAATTTCTAGAATTACTTCAAAAGAAACATTAGTAAATGTAACAGTTGCTTCAATGAATGCTACACCAATATGATCGCAATGGGATGATTTTGTATATGCACTCATTAGGTTTCACAGTTTGCTGTAACTCTGCAATAGATACATCAAGTTTGTTGAGTGAGCAAGAAATTTTGGAAGTTCAAGAGAAGGAAATCACTCAATAACTCACCTTACAGTACTTTCTTGAGACGAAAATTATTCTTTCTGTACCATTAATACGAAATTTGTAATCTGAATTATACTTTTTGACACCATTATTTTAAAATTTGTAATGTATCAAAGAACTAAAGTAAATATGAAAAATAAACTTGAAGCTCAGCCTTTTTTTAGTATGAGTTACTCTACTAGCTATATCTATTACATGTGTGATAGTAATGCTTTAAATAATGGCATAAATGGCTGGTTTCTTCTGATAAGTGACCCATTTCCAAAGTGTTAACAAAGGTCCAAGTTTATGGATAGATTGTCAGATATGCAAGTGGCCCCAAGACTTCTTAAGCAACAGAACCCAGTATGCTGCCCAGGATGGTTAGTGTCCATAGACAGATTAAACATCTAGGTGTAACACTGCAAACCAATGTGAGATGGAACAACCATATAAGGTCAACTGTTACGGAAGCAAAATGTCGACTTTGGTTTATTGGGAAAATTTTTGGAAAGTGCAGCTTATTTACAAAGGAGACTATGTATAGAACTCTTGAGCTGCCCTTTTCTTTAGTATTGCTTGATACACTGGGGGCCCCACTAAGGTTGGATTAAAGGAAGATATCAAAGCAAATCAGATGTATTGTTCTATATTTCTATTTGTAGACTTGATCAACAAGGGAGTATTACAGTATATTAAGATTATGTATGTTGTGCGTCATATGTTACACTGAATAGATGTGACAAGGCTGGAAGGGAGGCAGTGGGTGCAGAAGATACAAATGCAGGAGAGAGAGGCAGCAGGTTAACAGGAAAAGAATGTGATACCGGCACAAGACGACAATGACACGTGGAAGACTATATCATTAGGAGGTGACAGAACATCACTCTTCCTACACCCACAGCCTTTTCCTTGCAGTCTCCCCTTCTGTTCTGTCACCTGCTACCAATCCACTTCTTCCACATCATCATCATACACTGCACAAACCTACCAAGTGTAGGTGCATGTGTCACCTCCTTATCCCAAGAATCTGCTTCCTCCCTCCCAGATGTCAGTCACTCTTCTTCAGCCCTCCCTTCTGCTCTCCATCTCCTTTCTCCCCCGTCCTCTTGACTTGACACAGTCCCTCACTCCAGTAAAGTTTCAGAACTGCATTCTCAGCACAGTATATTCTGCTGCACCATATGTGTGTGTGCATGTGAGCATGAGCATGTGCGCACATGCTCAAAATGTTGTTGGTGGCAGTGCAGTTAATCACAAATGCTGGTTCTCTAAGCTTTCCCAGTAATGTTTTGTGAATAGGATGCCTTCCATTCAGGGAGCAGTTCTGTAATACTGTCGTACTTTTCCTTACGGCAGCAAATTCCGTCGATTTCACTGTATGATAAACTATTGTTAGAGTATAAAAAGTACATCACCCTTGTATAGACCCTCTATATACTCCTTCCACCTTTCTGTTTTCCCTTCTTTGCTTAGAACTCATTTTCTATCTGAGCTCTTGATATTCACACAAGTGGTTCTCTTTTCTCCAAAGGTCTCTCAAATTTTCCTGTAGGCAGTATCTATCTTACCCCTAGTGATATATACCTCTACATCCTTACATTTGTCTCCTAGCCATCCCTGCTCTTCCACATATAATCTTATTGGTACCATCTATTACAGTTGCTTCTACTGTTATGAATTACTCAACAGACAGAATTTTTCAGTACAGGTATTTCGTTAATTCCAGGCAAGTGACAATTCATGACCTCATCGACCAGACACGAGTTCACTGTAATTGAATCCGTTTTAGCAAACCAATAATTTCTCCCAGGCAATGAAATTTTATCAATTATGAAATACAAGTTCTTGAAGTTTACTCAGAATCTGAAATCTTTAGTTAGTAATTACATGCCATAATTTATTTGTTTAATATAAAGGTGTTTTGAATTTTGTATGCATTAAAAAAAAGTGTGAATTTATGTGCGGCTTTTACTCTGAGATGAGTTTTCAGTAGAGTGCAAAAAGTGCATGTGTACAGTTCACTGACCTATATGGTGAATTTTATTTTGTGATCTTCACCCGAACAGAGAGTAAATCCAATTTCATTTAAACTTTACGTGAAATGTACACATCACGTTATTACAAAAGAGTCACTTAGCCCATTAAGGAAAAACTGAAACCTGCATGCTCGATCTGAAATACATAACATGTCAGTGCATGATCGAGCTGTCCAGTAAATCGCATAATTAGTTGCAAATGTGTTTGGACTTAATGCACACAGTTGGAAATTAATTTTGAGACAAGTGGTGATTTTGACAAAAAATGAACCGAAAGTTTATTCAAAATATCGAGGACCGAAAGTTTATTCAAAATACTGAGGTCCAGTTTTAATTGAGAGAGGATCAAGTAGGTAAAAAGCTGAGGGCTAGTAGAAATCTTTGGATAACAGAAGAGATACTGAATTTAACTGATGAAAAGAGAATATATAAAAATGCAGTAAATGAAGCAGGCAAGAAGGAATACAAACGTCTCAAAAATGAGATTAACAGGGAGTGCAAAATGGCTAAGTAGGGATAGCTAGTGGAAAAATGTAAGGATGTAGAGGCATGTATCACTAGGGGTGAGATAGATACTGCCTACAGGAAAATTAGAGAGACCTTTGGAGAAAAGAGAACCACTTGTGTGAATATCAAGAGCTCAGACGGAAAACGAGTTCTAAGCAAAGAAGGGAAAACAGAAAGGTGGAAGGAGTATATAGAGGGTCTATATAAGGGTGATGTACTTGAGGGCAATGTTACGGAAATGGAAGAGGATGTAAGTGAAGGGGAAATGGCAGATGTGATACTGCGTGAAGAATTTGACAGAGCACTTGAAGACCTAAGTCGAAACAAGGCCCCGGGAGTTGACAACATTCTATTAGAACTACAGATAGCCTTGGGAGAGCCAACTATGACAAAACTCTACCATCTGGTGAGCAAGATGTATGAGACAGACGAAATACCCTCAGACTTCAAGAAGAATATAGTAATTCCAATCCCAAAGAAAGCAGGTGATGACAGGTGTGAAAATTACCGAACTATCAGGTTAATAAGTCATGGCTGCAAAATACGAACGCGAATTCTTTACACAGGAATGGAAAAACTGGTAGAAGCCGACCTTGGGGAAGATCAGTGCGGATTCTGTAGAAATGTTGCAACATGTGAGGCAATACTGACCAAACGACTAACCTTAGAAGATAGGTTAAGGAAAGGCAAACCTATGTTTCTAGCATTTGTAGACTTAGAGAAAGCTTTTGACAAGGTTGACGGGAATACTCTCTTTCAAATTCCGAGGGTGGCAGGGGTCAAATACAGGGAGCGAAAGGCTATTTACAATTTGTACAGAAACCAAATGGTAGTTTTAAAGTTGAGTTATAAAAGTTGAGGGGCACAAAAGGGAAGCAGTGATTGAGAAGGGAGTGAGACTTGACTGTAGCCTATCCCCAATGTTATTCAATATGTATATTGAGCAAGCAGAAAAGGAAACAAAAGAAAAATTTGGAGTAGGAATTAAAATCTATGGGGAAAAAATAAAAATTCTGAGGTTTGCCGATGACATTGTAATTCTATCAGAGACAGCAAAGGACCTGGAAGAGCAGTTGAACAGAATGGACAGTGTCTTGAAAGGTGTATGTAAGATGAACATCAACAAAAGCAAAACGAGGAACATGGAATGTAGTTTAATTAAACCAGGTGATGCAAAGGGAATCAGATTAGGAAATGAGACACTTGAAGTAGTAGATGAGTTCTGCTATTTGGGGAGCAAAATAACTGATGATGGTCGAAGTAGAGAGGATATAAAATGTAGACTGGCAATGACAAGGAAAGCGTTTCTGAAGAAGAGAAATTTGTTAACATCGAGTGTAGATTTAAGTGTCAGGAAGTCGTTTCTGAAAGTATTTGTATGGAGTGTAGCCATGTATTGAAGTGAAACATGGACGATAAATAGTTTGGACAAGAAGAGCATAGAAGCTTTCGAAATGTGGTGCTACAGAAGAACGCATAAGATTAGGTGGGTAGATCATGTAACTAATGAGGAAGTACTGAATAGAATTGGGGAGAAGAGGTGTATGTGGCACAACTTGACTAGAAGAAGGAATCGGTTAGTAGGACACGTTCTGCAGCATCAATGGATCACCAATTTAGTGATGGAGGGAAGTGTGGAGGGTAAAAATCGTAGAGGGAGACAAAGAGATGAATACACTAAGCAGATTCAGAAGGATGTAGGTTGCAGTAGTTACTCGGAAATGAAGAAGCTTGCACAGGATAGATTAGTATGGAGAGCTGCATCAAACCAGTCTCTGGACTGAAGACCACAACAAGAACAAAATCACCTTGTTGATTACACTACCTAGTAACACTGTAAAGCAGCTTAATTAATTCATTAGAATGATCTGTGATGTAGTGAGGCCCATTACACACACACAAAAATTACACGAAGTTAGCTGACTGCATGAGAGTACAGGCTTGTTTTTCTTTCCATAAATGCCAAGAAAATGACAGTTTCAAAAGTTAAATAATTAACTGTTGTGTACTTCACTGACTGTCCTATATCACTATGGAACTTGATGTATCGTGTCTCTTCACATGAGATCTCAAGAATCAGGGATAAACAAGAAGAAGAAAAAGACTAAAAAGAGGCATCGGTATACCTTGATCACTTATCTTGATATCTAACATATCTCTGCACCTGTAATGATTCAAAGGGGGTATTATAGCATGATCCTCCTCTGTGAAAAAAATTTGGGATCTGAAATTTTGTATAGTTATAGAGACTGTATAGACGGATCTGATCCACTTACTGGTTAAACACAAGACCAGAACTTTTAGATGCCTACATACACAGTTTCAAGAAACAGTATTAAGTGAAGTATCAGGGAGCAGCACTCCAACACAGGGATCACAATGGTAAAACTGAAGTAATTACACCTTGCCCAGAGGCATTATTTAGGCAGTCACTCATTCTGCACCTCATACAAAAGTGGAACACGAAGAAACCTTAACATAAGGTGCTACGGAAAATACCCTTTGCCATGCACTTTATAATGGTTTGCAGAGTGTAAGTGTAGATGGGGAGTCTGTTTCTCATCTTAACAGAAAAAAATGGGTCAGACTGGTAAATAGAGACACACAGCAGTCCTGAAAAGGATAAAAAGACAATACATTCCACTTCATCCCATAGACGTTTGCCCACTGACTAAATGCTTTCTTCGTCTTTCACAATATTAAATTAATATTTAGTAAAATTAGGAAGTGTTTCTAAGATGATGTTCTTATGATTATCCATAAATTACTACACTTTCTTTTACTGTGTTAAGTGGTGTTGTTAATGGTACTGACAAATTTACACACTCCTGAAATATTTATCATACCTTTGCTTCTCAGATAACATGGAATTTCTACAGCATGTCCACATGCTGGTCTAATACGACTTGGTACGAGTTCCTCACACTGTGATGTGCATGGATTGCAGCACATGCTCTTACAACGATGTCCACAAGGAAGAAGTCTTTCACAAGTCTTTCTACACATGTTGCGTGTGGGTTGCTTACAACAAGGTACAACAACTTCATGTCCACATTCTGGTATAACTTTCTGTACCTGTAGGAAAAATAAATCTTTCTTATTCGCCGCATCAAATCATAATTATTTATTTTGACTGCTTTTCCATCATTGATAGCTTTACAAATTACAGTTGTACAATACATTAATAGGACCAATCTGACACATAGCACAGACAGTTTCAACAACTTTAAATTATTTCAAAATAAGGAGCCTACTTTCTACAGTATCCCTATAGCAGGTGCTGATAAAGAGAGACCCTGAAAGTAACGAATCAAACAGGGTTCTTCAGCCAAAAACACAAAATGGTATTCATTTTTCAGATATACTTTGAAACAATTATAAATTAAAACTGGTATTTAGTAAAAATAAGCAACATTACATCATTTGCTACATGGTGCAATACACATTCAATCTTAATGTGTTCTTGGAATGTCAATTAGTAAACGTTTCCTTCTGGATACTACAATTTCTAATATAATTTGACCTGAACATTTGCCTATTAACAGAGCCTACACCTGACTTACATCTTTCGAAGTTAATCATAGTATCAACTACACTGTGTGATCAGCAATAATTCTAACGTGCGCTGGAAGTAATTAACACTCACTATGAACCAAAAACGTAAAAATAAATAATGCAAAAATTTAATTGCAAAAACACCTTCGGCAGTAACTGTTATCTAGTTTTCATGTAATGTATCTTTATTCTGAATAGAGAAGCTGTTACTGACTGCTAAAATAATGTGACTTACCAAGGCTGCAGAAAAATTTATATAGGATTAACTACCTCTTTTCTGCCACAATGGTTGACGTGTATGTAACTTAATGCATTTATTTTGATGAGTACAATACTGATTGACTTCTATATAGATTAATGCATTTATGTTGATGAGAACCATGCTGATTTCTCATTTACATCTAACAAATAAATTAGATAAATAATAAAAGCTTGAAAGTAAGTTAAACATTTGTGATACCGGTAACAGAATGACAGGTCTCCCCAAAGACACATTAAACATTTTAGCTCACTGCAGACTTAATATATAAATAAAAGGAAACCATTCAATTGTGAGACACAATGGATGGCCAGTAATTACCTTTGATGGCAATCTGTACTTTATTGCTAATAGACACTTATAAAAATACACATCACTATCCTAGCTTTCAGAAGCACTAGTTTCTTCCCTGGTGAGGAGAGTGCGATAGATTGGGGAAGGTTAAAAAGAGTTCAACTGATTTAGGTGACTGAAAGACCTGCCCTTCATTTTTAACTTCCCAACATCTGTAGGTCAGACCACATATATCAGGTTCTAAAGTAGTGTGATGCAATTCACAAACAAATTAGTTAAGTACAAAACATTTATTGCTTAGTAACAAATTCATCGATAGGTCCGCATGCAGTGTAGTCATATTGTAATCATTAAGTTACTGGATTGAATCTGGCTAGTAGCACACAGTATTTTAAATGCTATAATTTTTTACAAATGGAAATGTTAATTAACAAATACAGAATCATACTTTTTAAATAAAAATAACACTTATTTTCAATTAATGGTCATATGAAAATTTAAGTATTCAGAAAAAGCTTGGTATAAAAATTCGAAACATCAAAGAGAAACTTCTTTTTTGATTTCCAAACATTGAACAGTATTATCAATGCATATAGTTTTTTTAACAAAAAATCATTCTGCATGTCTGTATCAAATTTTAGTTTATTTTCATAAAACCAGTAACTGATAAAAATATTAATTTTAACAACAACAAACTTTTCAATATTTGTTAATTAGGATTCCCTTGGTTAATAAATACAAAATGTAAAAACTAACAAACAAAGTTGCTACAAGCAAGATTCGAACCAGTGACCTCACTATTACATGCTGATTATGCTACAAGCTGAACAACCGACAAATTTGTTACAGAAATGTGCTGTACTGTTTTAGGAAAGTGTCAACTAAGAAATTCAGTCTAAAAAACAGGTCTTTCTTGAGATATAGTACAGGACCATTACTTTCCGCATTATACACAAATAAAATGATATATACTAATCATCAAACTGCCATAATGATTTGTGGATGATGATACTAGCTAGTGGCATATGGTATCCCTAGGAATGTGTGACTTTACTTTATAAACATTTATTCTCTTCTTTCCTCCCTCTTGGAAGACACGCGAGACAGCAAAAGGTTTTTCTTTCGCACTTTTTGAAAGTGCAAAGATTTTGGTAATTTTCATTGATGAAGTCTTATCAGGTTATCATCCTTTTGTATTCTGTAGGTCATTCATAATAGTAATGGGCTTGCAGAATAAGTGATGTGTTTCAAAGTGGTGAAGATGATCAAGTGCTCATAGCTCTTAAGGTATACATTTAGAGCCCATGTTCACTGAAAATTTGTCTTGTTTTGGCCTCTCAAAGTATGTAATACTTTTTTTGCTTCCATCATGTGCATTATCAATAGTGCTAATGCATCAAATTAATAGTTTCAGGCTGAATATTGTTCAACTGTGATGAATGTAAAACCCACAGAAAGTTTTTGAACACTATGAACATAAGGTAAGCATTACTTATAACAGATATGTGGTGCATACACACACAACCGAAAACAGTACTCACTAACTTTTGAGCTCCAGATCTTTTTCTAGCAGAAAGTACATAAGTCACACACACAAAACCACAAACACAGGCAAACATATCCTACTATTGCAGCAGTGGCATTATTGAGAGCAGTTGTCCAAGGTAGTAGAAGCGGGGTGTCGTCTGTGATTACAACCACTGATTTACTGATTTTAATTACAGGCAGTTTGGCATCAGTAGCAAAGAATTGTGTAGCAAGAAGTGATGTGGAGCAGAGAAATGCCCTGTGGACAGAAAATTTCTAATTGGGCATTTGCCCAAAGCAGTTTTAAATGTCCAAAATCTGGGCATTTATAAAAAAGTACTTTTTAAAGTTTTATTGCTAGAAAGAATAATTCAGCAATTAAAATAAGGGATGGGACAATACTTCCAATATTAAAAATTAGTAAATGTTTACACTTAAACCTAAGTGTATCATTGATTGCCTTTATTACTAAGAATGAAAAGAAAGAAGAAGCATGTTCTTTTACTTTCATTCCAACTAGCTGCACATTAATCCTGTCCTTTTTCTTTCTACCATTTCTACTCTTCATTCTTGGACGGATCCACAGAGGGGCAGGAGGGGGGGGGGGGGGGGGGGGGGGGGGACGACACCTGACCCCTGACTCATCAGTCAGCTGCAAAACTAACCTACCTTTCCTATATAATTGGAAATCAATGAGTGGAGTGGGAACGCAACCTAATCCTGTTGATGCCAATGAAACATCCATACTGAACAGTCCACGTAAAGACAAAATGGAAAGGAACCCAGTAGTAAGCGAGGAATCAGATTCAGGAGAATCTGAGGCAAAGTCGTGACTCCATAATTCTTCTGCAACATGTGAATATCATGAAAATGATTGACAACTGTTTTTTAATTGTTTTTAGTAGCATAGTACATTTAAACTTGAGTGTTGTTTTCTTCCTCTTATGTACTAACCAAGAACTGACCTCATTAAAGATGCAAGATGTTATGTTTATAGTCCAAAACATGATATCATGAAGAGGAATATTACTCCAAAGAGGTGGTAATTGTTGTTTTTGGATTGGACAAATATGGTACTTTTTTATATGGCCAGAAGTTCCAGTTAATTACACATCATAAGCCATTATTAACCCTGATTGGGCCCAAACTAAGCTCCCAGATTTCACGGCCCATTGCTTGCATCAGTGGGCATTGTACTGGTCAAAGTAACACTATTCAACACACTGAGATCCATCCAACCAGCCTACCCTGGGACGCCTTGTGTCAACTTCCCATGGGCTGGGACAGGCCTCCAGTGTTTGTTTGTTCAACAACAACTTCAAATCTAGCCCAAGAAGATGACGGTTACCGGGTGGTGGCACCACACCTTCCCACCACACACACACACACACACACACACACACACACGAGTCCATGAACAACAAATTTTCGCCATCGATGGAGCACCCTGGACCTTGGTTATATGCAACAGATCTCAGTTCACAGTCATAAGTCCTGAAGTTCTGAACTCTAACAACTTTAAGCATTTAAGGCCTCCACCTTTTTATCCAACTTCTCAGTGTCTCTATTGTTTACACTTTTAAAACACAAATAGCAAATGCCATCACGTCAACTACATCAGATTCAGATCTTAATACCTATTTATCTCCTTACATGTCAGTGTCCGGACAGTTCTGTAGCCTGGCAGAATTATTGATAGGCAAGAATTATTGAATAGGCAAGACACTGCCAAGTCTTCACTTCCCACGAAGCAACAACATTTCACGTGGGCACCCAGGCGCAGGTGCACATTTTTGGGCATATCTTGGGTGGGATATGGAGACCCACTGCAACACAGCAGGGATGCCAGCTGGTTCTGGTAGTGACTGCAAGTGGGAAGCTGCACAAACACCACAACCAGCTGTGATTGGGACACCCCAGATAGACATCTCTAAAGTTCAGTTGTGACATCCTGGATAGACATCTCCAAAGTCCAGAACATCAGCGCATCTGTGCAAACTGCCAGGACAGGCACTTCAACAGCTTACACCATACAACAAGATCTGGTCCTTCTATCCCACCCACTACAGAGGATCCCCATGACACTGATCTGGCTCCTCTCTCAGAACAGCCAGGACTGCTGTTGTTAGTATGGTGCACCCTGTGTCCTAAGTTCCCATAGGCTCTCTAGAGCCTCCAGTTCCACAGCCATCACTTGGAGACTAAAGCATCACTTCAGAACTGACAACAGGGACTTTTTCAATCAACAGCACACTGTCACCTTGTCTCGATTCCCCACACTGGCCTAGTTTCAGTTCTATGCGTTGCAACTTGTGAACAGATCTTGTAAACCCACTGCATGCATCAATTGAAGACAACTGACAAGTATCATTAAGTCTACATGTGGCAAGGCATTGCCAGCAAGGAAAAACATCATCTCCAGCCGACTGATTATATGAGACCAGATAGATGGCCAACTTGGGCCCCCAATGGCCAAGAGCCTGCTCTCATTTTCTGTATGGCAGCCACAAAGCCATGTTCCGATCAAACTCATGCTTCCCTCAATAACACCACTATACTTTTGGACTGTTGCATGATCAAGCACACTGCTCGTAAAGCTGTACAAGTAGACTAAGGCTGTGTGTGTGTGTGTGTGTGTGTGTGTGTGTGTGTGATTGTAAGAGTGATATTGGGGTCAGAACTTACAGACTGGGCCGGCCGGGTTGGCCGAGCGGTTCTAGGCGCTACAGTCTGGAACCGCGCGACCGCTACGGTCGCAGGTTCGAATCCTTCCTCGGGCATGGATGTGTGTGATGTCCTTACGTTAGTTAGGTTTAAGTAGTTCTAAGTTCTAGGGGACAGATGACCTCAGAAGTTAAGTCCCATAGTGCTCAGAGCCATTTGAACCATTTTGAACTTACAGACTCGTAAATTATTTAGCCAAGCAAACAAAGTAATTGTTACAGTGGTTTCCATAACTGTCTATCAATATGACAACAAAAATAATCAATTATTGACAATATAATGCGACTAGATAGGTAAAAAGATCTACTCACCAAGTAGCAGCAGGGGAACACACACACACACACACACACACACACACACACACACACACACACACACACACACAGGTTTAACTTATGGAAGATTTTGGAACCAGTGGATCCTTATTCCCACAGAAGACTGGAAAGGGAAGGAAGATCATTGAAGGAAAAGGATTGGAGAGGTTTAGGGAAAGGGATAAGGTCCAGAAAAGTCACACACAACCCTGGGTCAGAGGAGATTTTCCGGACAAGATGAGAAGGAAAGACAGATTGTTGGGGACTGCATTGGATGAGATTTGAAAATCTGAGAGCTTAAAGATTCCTACTAAAACATCGTGCATGAAGTAATAAGAGTGAAAAGCTAAGTGCATTGTCTGTGATAGAGCTGGGAGGAGGACGGCGAAGAATAGGAAGGTCAGAAAATGAAAGATGTAGAAAACTAAAATGGAGTGAAGAAAGGAGCAGATACAGTAAAGAAATCCTGACACGGAAGGGATTAATGTAACTTAAGGCCAAGTTCGTGGCGAGAACCAATGACATGTTGTAGCGTTAGATCGCACCTGCGGATCTCTGAGAAATTGGTGTCTGGGGGTAGAATCCAGATGGTGCATTTGGTGAAAAAGGCACCAAGGTCACAACTGTCATGTTGTAGAGCATGCTATGCAATAGGATATTGTGCATTGTTGGCATACACCCTCTGCCAGTGCCCATTCATTCTGACTGATAACTGGGTGGTAGTCATGCTGATGTAAAAAGGCTGAACAGTGTTTACATAACAGCTTGTATACGACGTGTAATTTGGTGGCTCTCCCTTTGACAGTATATGTTTTGCCAGTTACAGGGCTGGTATAGACAGTGGTGGAGGGGTGCACAGGCCAAGTCTTGCAGCAGGGACAAGAACAGGGGTAGGAGACAAAGCGAAGGGAGTTGGGTGCAGAAGGAGCATAGGGTCTGACAAGGATACTGTGGAGGCTGGGAGGGTGATGAAAAGTGATTCTAGATGCGGTGGGCAGAACCTCAGACAGAATGAATCTCATTTCAGGACATGATATTAGGAAGTCATGGCCTTATTGAAATAGTTGATTAATACAGTCAAGACCAGGATAACAGTAAGTGACAATACTGAGCGACTTTCAGCAATTGGTTTGGTTTAGATATGTTGATGATGTCTTTACCACATGGACTCATGGTGAGACTGACTTGCTGAAATTCCTGGAATCACTGAATATCTTCTCCCAATTAAATTTCACTGGGTCCTATTCTGAATCCTATGCCATTTTCCTTTATGCTTATCTCATCGTCACCAAAGAACAGCTACACACTTCTGTCCACATTAAACCTACTAACAAACAACATAGTTACATTTTAACAGACCCTATGCTCCTTCTGCACTCATCTCCCTACACTATGGCTCCTACCTCCATGATTGTCCCCACTGCAAGGCTTTCCCTATGCACCCCTCTATCGCTGACTATACCAGCCCTGTAACTGGCAAAACATATACTACCAAAGGGAGAGCTACCTGTGAAATGACAATGACATATTCCAGCTGTTATGAAAATACTGTTAGGCGTTTTTATACCGGCATGGCTACCACCCAGATATCAGTCAGAATGAATGGGCACAGGCAGAGGGTGTACACTGGCAACACAAAATATCCTGTTGCACAGCATGCTCTACATGGCAGTTGTGATCTCTGTGTCTGCATCACCATACACACCATCTGGATTCTTCCAACAGATACCAGTTTCTCAGAACTCCACAGGTGTGAACTAGAGCTACAACATGTCACTGTTTCTCGCTACCCACCTGGCCTTAATTTACGTTAAACCAGTCTTTCCTTCTGTTCCCGTCCAGTAAGTCTCCTCTGACCTGGGGTGCTGGGTGACTTTTCCGCACTGTATCCCTTTTGCTAAGCCTCTTGAATTCTTTTCCTTCAACCCCCTTCCCTCCCATACAACTCTTCTGCTGCAAGGAGAAGCCACTGGCTCCAAAACCTTGCGTAAGCTAAATCTTTTTGTGAGATTGTTCTTCTGCTACCCCTTCATGAGTAGATTCTTTTATCTATCCAATTACATTTTATGGTCTATCAATATGGCTATACCTGGGTTATTATAAGGCCAAACTGTCCTGTGTTCAATCAACCTGCATGCTCAGTAACTTAGTTGCACAAATTCTTTAATTTTCTTGTGGCTCAGGATAATTATTTTATTGTGAACTTCTTGGCTTTTTTTTTATGTTGCACCATACTTTTGCAAGTACAACAAGTACAATAAATAATACTGCCATGGAAGAGTGAGTATGCTTTTTAGTAACAACAAAGCTATTTCAAATAGAAATAAAAACATTCTTTCTATATTAGATATAAATCAGTCATAAAATTGTGTATATTTTGAAGCAAGTATTCCACTTACCTTAACTGGACAATTTCCACATGGCTGGAAACAGAGAAGACGACATTTGTGTCCACATTCCATTATACGCTTGCAGTCTCTACCACATTTCACTTCTGATGGATCAGAACTACAACGTATCTGATGGGTATGTCCACAATTGAGTTGCACTTTAATTTCAACAACACAGTCTCCACACTCTTCATAACATTTTTTGTTGCACTTGTGGTTTCTTTTGCAGCCAGCATTGTTTTTTTCACAAGGTTTATTACACTTGTACTGCAAAAGAAAAAAAATAGATGAAGAATATTAAAGAAATACAAAAAATTTTTGAAACAGGTTTAAAAAATAAATTTATTGTAGTGTTATGTTCTATGTTTAAGGGAAAATATTGCAAAGTAACTTGCCCAATGCAATAGCATACTGACAGGGACATCACTACGAATATTTAACTTGAGAACGGTTACTCAAGGAAAATCCTGATGGATATATGATAAGAGCTGGTGATGGTCCTGCGTGTAAGAGAACAGGCCAAGCTCTGGGGAAAAATGAGTATGTCCTTAGGAAATAAACTGGTAAGAACTTAGATAAAATTAATGAGGCAACACATACAGATACCTGGTGGCAGCACTGTCAAACATGTTAAATAAGATACCAGACAAGAGAAACATTTGTCTAGATCAGACGACACGTACTTTGGACTGAACCGAGCATCACAAGAAGTTGAGGTCTTCAGAATGATACAGTAATGCAGAAAACACTTCCAGCATGTTTCCGTTCTTGATTTCAAAACATGTCTTCAATTTAAGAAGCTCAATGAACGGTTACACACTTCTGAGTGAGTTATTACTTCTTATCCTTTGACTTAGCATAGCGCTCATAATGTGTTGCCAGTGATCATAAAATCTGTGGCCTTCGGCCACCGTGTGGTGCATGTCGCAAAGCAATCCAGGCATCGCTCCCCTGAGTGTTTCCATCACTCTCACCGATCGGACCACAGGGCTGTCTCACTAGCTCACTGCTTCCCACCACTCTCAGGGAACAGATTGCGAGGTAGCTCACTGCTCCTCACCAAGGCAACTAGCTCTGCAGACGAAATCGCACAAAGCAGACCACACGGTGACTTGAGGCGTAACTCTGTTCTCTGTGCACAGTGAAGCTTTCATGACTGAGCACGTCTCCATCCCAGTTCAGCTCTTAATTCCTAGTATCCTTATTTGCTCTATTCTAATTGTTGTCATCTTGTGTTGTTGCTCTTCTGTTTTCTCGTTGTGTGTGTTTTCTTGTTAGGTGTAGTATTATGTCTTCTTCTATGTATGTTGCATTTATAGTTGCTTTTGTTGGTGTTCCAGTAGTCTTTATGCACCTTTTAATTGCTTTGGGTGAACAGGATACTAAATGTAACAGTTATGTTATCCTACATAACAGTCCACATATACAGATTGTCTCAGGAGGAATGGTCAATATTCAGAGATGAAACATATTTAAAGTTACTTTTGTATATTTTTCTTGAATAACACAAAATCCGCAACCTCTAGTGAAAACTTGTCACACTATAAAATTAAACTACAATAAATTTCCTTTAAAAGGGTCCTATTCATTTTTTCTCAAGGACTTTCAGATTACGTGAAGACAGCGAGAGAAAATGGAAATTCTTGTGCAACACGCATGCACTGAGGTGTAGGTAAGCCAGTTTGAGGTAGTTTCTCGACTTGATAGAAACATGTCCTACATCAAATTGTTCATTTCTAAATTGTCTACACTACTATGGCATGTTGTAAACAATGACAATGTACTGACTAATAAATAAAATAAGTAACAATGTACATTAAATACGTTCCATCTCGGAAACCATTCAGAAGAAAAAACATGTTCGCATGAAGTTTTCTGCTACAAATTATTGTTTCTGTCATATCCCTGGACACTGAACATTCATTCTGGGACAACCTGTATATTATGTTTAATTTTTTATTTATTCATTTAACCCAAACACAGTAATGCCGCCAGGAATCCTTTTGCATCAGACCAGAGTTTTATATATAGGCATAATTACAAAACTTATTAATATCACAGTTACTTAAAAAATCATAATATTTTTAATATGATGCCTCCTCTTCTTCTCTCCACATGTAGTAGACATTTGCCTGTTATGGTCTCTAGGCTGAAACTGTTTATTTTCCTTGGGCTTCCTAAATATCTTCTGCACACTGGTTAATAATTTAACACCAACTTTGGTAATCTGTTGTCTTCCATTCTTTTGACATAATTCTTCCTGTAGTCTTTCATGTGCTTATTTAAGTTTTTCCCTCTCAGTTCTTTTCTATGCCTACATTCACTCTCTCCACAGACAGAATGTATCCAGCTATTCTTCTTAGCAATTGGATCTCTAGTGCTTGTACTCTGATGGGAACAAGTGTTTCTACTGTGTTGTCCAGGAAATAGCATCAAGGTGTAGGGAGCAGTAGTTATTATGGGCAGTAGTGGATCAACAAGTTTGAGTATTTGGACTGCGATACCGTCCTGTACAGTAATTGCTGAGCTGAAGGACTTTTCGGCAGTGTTGTCAGCTCAAGAAAGAATTTTTTGCAACTACCATCATTTACCTCTGCGAAATAATCATCCAGTCTGTGTTTTGTTTACGGTTCAAAGATGATTATCGCTAAAGTCAAGTACTGGCGTAGTTTCTTCGTTGGGACAATCGGATCAGCTGCTCCTTCTACTTTGCCTTCTAATCCCTAGATCACACAAGCTTTTCCATAGAGCATCTGGTCCTTATGCTTTAGATTAATGTATTGGCATGTCTTAGTTATTGTTTTTCTGAGTTTGATTGATTCTGTTTGCTTTATGCTTGTAATCAATTTTATTTTCCAACATAGGAGGTCGTTTGTGAGTCTGACGTGCAGTGTCTCTGACAGTATGGACTGTTTTAGCTTTTCTGTTAGCCAAGGTGCAGGTTTTCCCTTCAGGTTTCCAGTCTCTGGGGAAGCAAATTTACTATGTAACAGACTTAGTGTGGTAATGATGTTGTGAGCTGATATTCCTGGTACCAATTTCTTTGCTTGTGGATTTTGTGGCAGATATATGTATGGGGGCCTGACTATAGGCTGCATTATGGGTAGGTGCAAGTTGAAACACTGCTGCATTTGAAGAAGCAACTATGCACTTGAATTTTACAGTGAAGGGGCAGAATATTTATGTTAGTGTTCCTAGCATTATTTGTATGATCAAGTCAAATTGAATTTTGAAAGGTCAGTATTGAAACATGCTATCCCGCCTATTTTTGGAGATCTGTACAGGATGCACATTAAGCAATTCTCTTGAAGAGGTTTGAAATTTATGAACATATATTTGTCTTGTTTGTCTTCATTAATATTGGATGTGAGAAGTATGGTCGGTAATGAGTCAAAGTAAATAAGTGTTGTGTGACTAAGGCCTCCCGTCAGGTAGACCGTTCGCTGGCGCAAGTCTTTCGATTTGATGCCCACTTCGGTGACTTGCATGTTGATGGGGATGAAACGATTAGGACAACACAAAACCCAGTCCCTGAGTGGAGAAAATCTCTGAACCTTCTGGGAATCGAACCCGGGCCCTTAGGATTGATATTCTGTCGCGCTGACCACTCAGCTACTGGGGGCAGACATATAAGTCAAAGTGTTTGCATGCCACTACTCCACCACCTCATCTGTTACTTATGTGATATCTTAGGACAGTGGAGTCCATAGTTAGGGAGCAGTAGAGCACGCTTGGCTGAGCCAGATGTCCAAGTTCATTAGAAGAAAGACATGGATGTTGATAGTCTGAAATATATGGCGGAGTTCACTGAAATGATTTGAAAGTGATGGCTATGTTCTACAGTAACAATACAAACATGCTAGTAGAAATAGTGGCTGCATGAGTAGACAAGTTCGTAGCTTCTAAAGCACAGACTTACGAGTTCATTTGCACTGCTTTTTTCCAGCCTTTATCCACACCATTACCCTGTCATCTCTTGTTCACATACAGTGTAGCCCAAATTTGCATATCACATTATGCAAAATTTTTATCTTTCAGCAGTGAGATCCTCATATTCTCAGGCTTGTCTTCATGAGTTTATTAACCACTATGACTGTTTCAGACCCTTTCGTGCATGATACAAACTTCAGGACTGAGGCTGTAGATTTCGCAGATCAGAACTTCCTACAGCCTAATCTATAACTTATGATTATAGAGTGTGCTGCATGTATATTTGTTATCACTTTAAGCTTTTACAACGTAAAATAGCTATGTTAATAGCAAATGTTTAAAATTTTACCAGTGTACTTTCAGTGCTGCCCAACAATATCTTACCTACATTGCATTCATCTAGAAGAATTACAAGAGATGTACAATACCATTTTACCAAAATCAAAGAAAAAGGAAAATGCTGCTACTGTCAGCAGACAATTGTCATCGCTTCTGGCTCATCATCAAACCAGGACGGACATCTGAAATTGAAGCATCCTAGAGTACTCTGGAACAATGTGGATCAGGAAGTCAATCAAGATTGCCATCAACTGGTGCAGAAATTCGAGAAATCATTTCTTGTAAACTGTACTCGCAGATGTCTGCTTCCACCTTGTGTGAAGCTATCCTCCCAAAAAGGCAAATTGAGTCTCGAGCACTATCCAGCCCATCAGTGTCATCAGGTTCAGGACCAAATTCTGATTTATCTCCTTTGTGTGTGCTTTTTCATTTACAATAACCAATAAGTAATTTTTTTAATATTATAAAGCCGCCCACATTAAGTAAATGTATGTCATTAGATGTACAGCTTTTAAAAATGGTTTGCAGTAAAAATTAAAATTTTTTTCAGTCACCAAAAAGGCAATCTGCCATACGTCTCATGCGTGGATGAATGTACGTAACGTTAGTTTGAATAGAGTGAACTAAAGTCATACCACACAGTTCGAAGACAGACAGATTGCAGAAAACATCTCAAACTGGGTAAAGTCTGTTATCCCAAATACAGTATCAATTTTAAAATCATTTCCATAATAACAGAAAATGTGTCAAATACTAATTTAACTGTCATGCTTTTAAAACTTCCTTATACTCCATGCTTTGCACATTCTTTAAACCCCACTGCACAACATGCAATTCAGAAGTTCATACAAAAGATTTAATTTAAATAAAAATTCCATAATTTCTTATCTCGCAATTTCAGCTTGAAAATCGATCACTTTAAATTTAAAAGATACAGACTGGAAGATAAAGCAACAGGCTTTTCGGATTTTGAAAGTTTTTGATGAGGTGCCCTCACAGAAAACAGTATCAGTTTCAATAATGAAAATCTTGCCAAGATTAATGGAGGGGCAACTAAAATATTTTAAAGACAAAAATAAAGGATATCCTCAAAAAACAAAGTCCCTGGTTGATAATTTGCTTGAAGGGTTATCAGATTGGTTTGGCATCTCCAGCAACAAAACAATTAGTCAGGCAACATTACTGAACCCCGAGTCAAAGGTAAGGATTTTCAGATGACAAAACATTTCACGACTGCTACATGAAGGCTGCTGTAGAAATGAAAGTGTTGGTTGTTCAACAAGAAAAAACAGAGCTCATGCCTCAACCAGTTAGCAATGTTACACATGAGACTTCTTCAATCTGGTATGAGTTCAATGAAACTATTAGTCAACTTCTAGTAAGTCACAAACCAGAAAATTTAGTGGAGGGATATTTGCCTAGAAACAGCGATCCCTTAACTGGTGCAAAACAAAAAACTTGTTGTGGTCAGTGCTGTATCAATTAGTTCTAAAAGTATTATGTATCACAGCAACATCAGTGGCCTATGAATGAATATTTTCAAAAGCAGGACAAATATGCACTGAGAAGAGAAAAAGACTTACATCGACTAGTATGGGTCAAATTTTATTCATAAATGATAATACTGATAAATTTATCTTTTATGGGAACACATATGGTAATACGGACTAAATGATGACTGCAGATACACTTCAATTAAAGTTGTTATAGTTATTACACTGGGTTTTTTCCGATAAAAACATTAAAATTTAACAAGAATAAGTCTCCACTCTTAAATTTTCCACTTGGTAAAAAAATATTTAGGATTGTGTTGTAATATTTATAACTTTTGCGGTAGATGAAATTTAAAACTTTTGTATCTGAAAATTACTAGAGACATAACGCAAAATTATTGCTCCTCTTTATATGTTGCTCCTCTTTATATGTTCTTCCAAAATAGGACCAAATCAGATATAAATACAGGTTTAATGACCTAAATTAAAAAGGCAATGTACCTTCCTTTTACTTGTCTTTGTGAGAAAGGGTGAATGGTCATTCCTGAAAAAGAACTTTTTCACTCCGGTGAGTGGCCATTTCTGATCCTATCTTTGAAAAGAACAGTTTTGCCCATCTCGAGTCTCAAATCAGTCAGTGAACAGTTAAGAGTGCAGACTGCATTACGAGAAAAGGTAGTTGAACCTCAGTGGAGACTGTGTGTTTGATGACTGTCTAAACTTAAGGGAATTTAGGGAAAATTATATTGAATAATTGGTCTTAGGAGGGAGTATGTGTAATTCTTTAAGTTGGTGAAACAGCAAGTTATTGTCATTGTCTCTGCCTCAATAGTTTATTTGCCCAGGGAATAAGAGAGAGCCATTCAGAGATGCCTTCTCACCTGGCCAATTGGCTGATGTTACTTGTAGCATGAATCTCTTGTCATTAAATCCCTTGCAATATCCATGCATGGGTCACAAAATGATGATGAGATTAGTTTCAGCGCACTCAAAGAATAGTTACCACATGGTTGCACGACAATATGCATTTATTGAGATGAGTAGTCTTTACTTATAAACAATTTATTTGTACAATAGCTGACTGACACATTTTAGTGCCTTAAAAAGATTGTATGGCATGACAACACAACATAGAATATATTTGCTTATAAACATTCAAATGTATAACAATAATAAAATAAAAGCACACACAAACATGGATAGAGGCAAGTTTAGACGAATGTTCATGCCCTTTTCTCACAATGTAATAAAACTATAACATAGTTATGATTTAAATACTAAATAAGATGAGCATAGTGAGCATAGTTGAAAAAAGTATTAAGTATTTTTGCAAATACACTTGGCTGGGTAATCACTAATAATACAAAAAGAAAAAGGGATATTGACATATAGTCTTATCACTGATGAAATGACTTGCTCCTACGAGAGTTCTATGCAGACTTGAAAAATGTACCTCTCTCTCTCTCTCTCTCTCTCTCTCTCTCTCTCTCTCTCTCTGTCCGAAAAAAGGCCCAACGGTACCAACCGGCCGCCATGTCATCGTCAGCCCACAGGCGTCCTGGGTGGAGGGGCATGTGGTCAGCAGACTGCTCTCCCGGCCGTATGTGAGTTTACGTAACTGGAGCAACTACTACTCAATCAAGTAACTCCTCAGTTTGTCTCACATGGGCTGAGTGCACCGTGCTTGCCAACAGTGCTGTGCAGACCAGATGGTCACCCTCCCAAGTGCTAGCCCAGCTCGACAGCGCTTAACTTCAGTGATCTGACGGGAACCGGTGTTACTACTGTGGGAAGGCCATTGGCATTAATGTATATAGATGATGATGGTGGTGATAATAATAATAATAATAATTATAATAATAATAATTTCATGTAGCTCAATGGCATGGTGCAAGTCTTTCTACTGGTCACCTTTCCAGCGACTTGCGCATTCCTTATCTACCCCAGTTATTCAACAGGGAAGTTGGAATCTGAACCATGTGTTGTTCATGGTGACACCTCACATCATTGACAAGCAAAGGCTAGGCTACAATGAAGACTGAAAAATTAATGGCATGACTGACGTTCAATGCTGCAACCTCTCAGTTTCCAGGCACGCGGTATACCAGTAGACCTCCAGGCCTGGCATATATATAGCTAGTTCTCCAGGCCTGGCATATATATAGATAGTTCATCAATAAGTTCTGATGAGTGAGTTTCGAGTACCAAAATATTTGACTTAGACGGCTGTATCTATTGACTGCACTGACTTAGAAGCTTAAATTTTATACGCTGCCGAGGAATCGCATACCTTAGTACCTGACATAAATTTGAACTTGGTACTTTGATGTATGCAGGGGTGCCTCCTGCAGAGTTCAACCACCACACTTCTGTCTATTTTTAGCAGTTGCCAGTAAACAGACAAAGCAAGGCATTTTACACAGTTGACTTTCCAGTAGCTGTAAAAGTATACGGCATTGGCAGCTCCGACATTATGTGGTGCGAGTTGAAGCATGCAGCGCTGCAGTCAGTGGGCACTATCTTACACCCGCACCATCACATGCTGATGTGGTATTGAGCCATATCCATCTGCAGATGGCTACATAGGTCTGCACTTTGTCCAATGGAAGCCAGACATGTTATGGACTTGGATAGAATAAGAATAAAACCAAGACCGCACCTGCTGTGGCTGCTGCCAGGCTAGTTGTCAGATGTCACATCTGCTGCTGTGCTTACAAAAGACATTCCAAAGAGCTCAACATGTGTACTCATGGTTGCCTATGAGCTCCTTGCCCTGTAGGACTATGTAGTTCTCTCTTCCCTGCTCCTCAAGGCATTGTCCAGGACAGACTATTTTCATATATAAAAACAAAGATGAGGTGACTTACCGAACAAAAGCGCTGGCAGGTCGATAGACACACAAACAAACACAAACATACACACAAAATTCAAGCTTTCGCAACAAACTGTTGCCTCATCAGGAAAGAGGGAAGGAGAGGGGAAGACGAAAGGAAGTGGGTTTTATGGGAGAGGGTAAGGAGTCATTCCAATCCCGGGAGCGGAAAGACTTACCTTAGGGGGAAAAAAGGACAGGTATACACTCGCACACACACACATATCCATCCACACATACAGACACAAGCAGACATATTTAAATATGTCTGCTTGTGTCTGTATGTGTGGATGGATATGTGCGTGTGTGCGAGTGTATACCTGTCCTTTTTTCCCCCTAAGGTAAGTCTTTCCGCTCCCGGGATTGGAATGACTCCTTACCCTCTCCCATAAAACCCACTTCCTTTCATCTTCCCCTCTCCTTCCCTCTTTCCTGATGAGGCAACAGTTTGTTGCGAAAGCTTGAATTTTGTGTGTATGTTTGTGTGTCTATCGACCTGCCAGCGCTTTTGTTCGGTAAGTCACCTCATCTTTGTTTTTGTATATAATTTTTCCCACGTGGAATGTTTCCTTCCATTATACAGACTATTTTCAGTTTCAAGTTGTGAAGATATTCACTGTCAGAACTGTATTTTGTTTAGTTTCTGTAATAAACATTTGTGATTATGAGTTTTCTGAGATGTACAGTGCTTTAGTGTCTTGAGAACTGTTAATCTTGTTTTCATCTCCTCTCCTCTACCATTCCATTGGTGACAAGGTAAACAGTTTAGTGTTTCTGTATTTTTAAAGTGTGTTTTAAGATTTCTTGGGGTGTATTAGTTAATTTTGTTGGAGCAGGCATTTTGTTTTCAAATTTGTTTGTGTGGTTTTTAAACCCAGTGATTTTTGCTCTGTCATAATTGATTTGTTAGGGCAGTGTCTTATGATTCTTGTGTTGTTTTATTCTGTAGGCAGATGTGTTCATTGTACTTTGCAGTTCCTCCAACAGGGTAAGTTTCTTGGTATATGCACATCCATGAAACAAGTTTCCTAGTAAATGTTGTCTTTCCTACATAGTTCAGGTGGTCCGTTCATGTGTTGCACAAGTGTGAATTCTCTTCATTGTAGCTGTTAGTCTCAGTTGTTTTCAGTAATTCAAACTGGACTTTGTTCAATGGCAGTGTATTTTCCTAAATAGTCCGAGTCTTTCTTTCGATTATCAAGTCTGTCTCATCGTCAAAAGAGCTGTCTTTATCAAAGTCATGCAGTTACAGGAGCAGAAAAGTCAGAAACTGCTGCAGGGCGTAACTCAGCTCATTCAGGTTTTGGCTTCAACAGCTGTATCTCAGCATGCTGCTCTCACATCTGCAGTGACTTTTTGAGTGTTTGACAGTCAGAAAGAGGACTGGGATACAGAGTGCATTCCATAAGTAATGCGACCAATTTTTTTCTGACGCAACGCCACACCACAGCGTGTTGTAACCGGCTGTGCTAAGTGGAGAGGGGTGTTCGCTTCAAAACGCTCTTTGTCTCATTTGGCTGCAAGCTGCCGGAGAGTCAGGACTTGCATTTCCGTCAACCCCGTTTTGAGTTTATGTGACACAGCACAATGGATCATTCTGTAGAGAAATGGTACGCTACCAAATTTTGGGTTAAACTTGGGAAGTCCGCCACCGAAATGTTTCCATTACTTTAGCATGCCTTTGGGACTGATTGCTTGCCCAAATCACAAGTTTTCTGATGGCACAAGTCGTTTATGGATGGCCAAGAGGAGATCACCAACAAACCTCGCAGTGGACGGCCATCAACCGCACGAGTCGACGAAAATGTGACGCATGTGCGCAACTGTTTGCACTCTGACAGACGAGTGAGCCTACAATTGATAGCACAAACTCTAAACATGTCAAAAAGAACCGTTTACCGCATTGTGACTGAAGATTTAAACATGAGAAACGTGTGTGCCGAACTCGTTCCAAAAGTGTTGACCGACAACCACAAGCACATGCAAGTGCCTCAGTGCTGAGATATGTTGGAAATGTGTGAAAATGATCCTCATTTTTTAAACTCAGTTATCACTGGTGATGAATTGTGGATTTCTGAGTAAGACCCTGACACAAAAAGGAAGAGTTCAGAGTGGCACACCCCATTGTCACCCCGTCCCAAGAAGGCACGCATGAGCAAGTCCAGGATCAAAGCCACGCTCATTGTCTTCTTTGACGTCAGAGGCATTGTGCACCACCTAATTCGTACCTACCGGGACTGCAGTGAACTCAGATTGCTACTTGGAAGTGCTCATAAGACTGAAAAGTAGGGTCTCGGGCTGCCGAAGCGACATCAAGGACACGTGGAAAGTTCACCACAACAATGCGCCGAGTCACAGCGTCTTCATTGTCAACGAATTCCTGGCTAGGACCAAGACTCCATTTGTTCCCCGGCGTCCCTAGAGTCCTGGCCTGGCTCCCGCTGACTTTTTTTTGTTTCCTCGGTTAAAAGGAGTCATGAAAGGAAAACATTGGGACACGACTGAATGCATCTAGGTGCATGTTACATCAGCTCTAAAGGACATTTCAGAAAAGGAATTCCAGGATGTCTTCCAGGCATGGAAACACCGCCTCGAGAAGTTTATCAACGCAAGAGGGTGCTATTTTGAAAATTTTGGATTATTTGTACGTATATATTCTATAAATGATTTTTTAATGAATTTGGTCACATTACTTATGGAACGCACCTTGTATGTACTGCCAACAGCTGTGGTTGCACATTATGGCCTACGGTGTACAAGGTATGCAATG
Organism: Schistocerca piceifrons; assembly: GCF_021461385.2. Classification (NCBI taxonomy): domain Eukaryota; kingdom Metazoa; phylum Arthropoda; class Insecta; order Orthoptera; family Acrididae; genus Schistocerca; species Schistocerca piceifrons. The sequence continues at coordinate 859,301,445 of NC_060139.1, forward strand.
CACTGCTCAATTTCTGGCCAGTGCAGGTGCAAATATGTTTAGTTTGCTTGACAGTTTTTCCCAGATTCTAATATGGAGGACACAGACTACGACTTGTTAGTGGAACAGTTATATGTGCATTTTTGTTGTGGCAGTCACTTCCAGCCAAGCAGTGCACATGCCCTGTTTTTGGTTAATATAGAGCATTCATCACACAGTGTTCCAGTAAGCTTGTTGATGATCAGTGTCAGGAATGGATGACAAGAAATTAATTGTGTGCCAAACTAGGCCACTTTCTCAGATTGTGTGCAATGCTGTTGTACAGTGTGGCCCCCAGTGTTGTGTTCACAGAGATGTGTAGTGGCAGTCCCGCCACACTTGGCCCAGCCTGTAGTGCCTTTGGATGCCAACTCTTTCATCATCAGCATCAGTTCTGAAGCTGCTGGTCCTGTCGCTGTCAGTCCTCCTCTCAGCATCATTCCTGGCTGTGCCTAACTTCATGTTATTGCTCAGCTTGTTCGAGATGCCCGAGGACCTCGTTCCCTCCTGGTATCATCAAGTCCATCAGCAGCAATGTCCTTTTGTTCACCAGTTTTCTTGCTACTGGCCCTGTCCTGGCTAGCCCCCATGCCATCGCCAGCCCTATCAGTGCTGACACCAGCTGTCTAGACAGTCGTTGGCCCTACCATGGCTCGTACACTTGCCGCCGCCGCCGCCACCGCCACCACCACCACCACTTTTGCTTTGGTTGTCCCTGCTGGCATTGCTGTGGCTGTCCACACTGCCGCTCCTGTTGTTGCTGCTGACCCTTTGCCAGTCTCACCATCCCAGCTGGCACTGCCTATCATGTCGTGTGTTCTTCCGGGCCATGGGGTGCACCTGCTTGGAAGTTTCGCTGCAAGCCCTACCAGTGCTCGGTCTTCCCCGTCACCTCCTGAGACGGCCAGTCACCATTCCCCTACATGGATGTGGTACGCTTGTTCTATCGAGGTCATTTTCTTTTGCTGATTAGTGGTTCAGTTCTATATTTGCAGGTAAGTGGTGCTGAGTTTCTGGAAGTTATGCAATGTGTACGTACTTTTACTATTCTTGTGAATCGGATGTCATTGGTCCTACACTCCATGCTCAGCAGTCTTGTTCATTATAGGTTGCATTCTTGTTTAAATGTTCTGTATACTGTTTTCTTCTGTTCACTGCTTGCAGAATGCAAGGTTGTGCTAAAGTTGTTAGCCACATGTTGGTCATTTCCCAGGTATTTTTACATATTGGCTGACTGTAACGTTTCGTTCCAAATGTTTGGCCAGTCAGCACTGGCGGTTGTGGTGTGCCTCCTTCCTTGCATGCGGCACTTATTTGAGATGGTTGTTCCACCTCTTCTGGGGATGGAGGGAAATTGTGATGTATGCAGGGCTGTCCCCTGCACAGTTAGACCACCAGAATTCTATGTTTAGCGGGCAAGATTCAGCTCGTGCCTCACCTATGAAGCTGTTACTAAGGCAAGCTGTTACTGGACAAGGCAATGCAAGGCAATGTGTACAGGTGAGCCACAGTAGCCGCCAGAATGTTCGGAAGTGAGAAAATCACCACTATGTGGCGAGAGTCGAAGCACACAGCGCTACAATAATCAGGCACTATCTTATGTCCATGCAGTTATGTGCTCATGTGGTACCACCCCATGTCCTTCTGCAGGTGGCTACTCAGGTCTGCGCTCACCCCCAAGACAAGGCCAGACATGTCCCTGACTCTGACAGATCAAGTTTTGCTCCAAGTTTCTGCACTGCACCCTGCTGCCCATGGTCTCTGCCCACCCAGATGCCTCACCTGCAGCTAAGCTTACAACAGCCAACCCCAAGGCACTGTGCTGCCACTATCATCAGTGGCTGCCTACAAGCTCCTCACCTTGTATGACAGTATAGTTCTCTCTTCCCTGCTCCTTGAGGCATTTCCAGGATAGTAAATTTTCTGTTATCAAGTTAAGAACATATTCACTCTCAGAAGTGTACTTCGTTTAGTTTCTGTAATAAACTGTTGTGATTTCAAAGTGTGCATTTTGCTACATTCAGTCACATCACTCAGCAATGGATGGAACAGATATCTTTACCTGTTCCCAAGACATATGAGTCTTAACAGATGGGCAAATAGATGGGCAACAAGATGTAAATAAAAAATTTTTATGTGGTTAAATTACAAATTATCATTTTTTAATTCCTTTCCTTTATTTTTACTTCTGAGCCTTGCTTCTTGCCAAATTTTATAATTCTGGGTTAACGGGAAGTAATCCTACAGCTTTGACGTGTGAGTTTGTGAATATCAAAATATGTGATGTAAATAGCTGTTATCTTTTGATTGCAATTGCTTAGAAGCTTAATTTTTTTATAGCACCCAAGGATCATAGACTTTAGTACCTGTGGCACTTTGATACCTGTACCTGTTCCTGAGAAAATAGAGACCTTAGTTAACAGTCAGTCAGATACAGACAACAAAGTGATCCTACAAAGGCTCAATTTTTACTGACTGAGGTTTGGAAACATAAAAATGATGAACCCGTCACTCTGAGAACCTTTAAAATATCAATAATTCAAGAACAGTCTTAATCGCAATTCCTATTATTATTATTATTATTATTATTATACCGCCAATCAGTTTCAACCCGACGTAGGAGTCATCTTCTGGGCATTTACATAACAGGAGTGATATCACCAGCAGTCGACCAATGGTGTAAATGCCCAGAAGATGACCCCTACGTCGGGTTGAAACCGGTTGGCGGTATAATAATAATAATAATAATAATAATAATAATAATAAATGCGATTAAGACTGTTCTTGAATTATTGATTGATCATACTAATCGCTGCTTCTCTCCACAACCATGTTGTCCACTTTAAAATAATCTATGCAATAATTTGGGTGGGATTCCGAACAATATAAACCTTAAAACATTTTCCTCCCTCACCCAATTGTTATCTAGAACAATAGACAAATCATGGAGAAAACTGCCATCCTCTTGTGATGAATACTGAACCAGAATTCATCCACATTCAAATACAATAATAAAATTATCTATTTATATACTGATAAGATAAGATTGATTCCACAATATATTAGCAACCCATCGTTTCGTGGTCAGTTACGAAAGTCCATGACTGAATAACGACAATATTATAAAAAGGACAGATTACTGCTCTCCATACAGAGGACACACTGAATCACCAGAAACAGTGATCATAGGTGTGTGAGTTGTGTGGATGTGTGTACATTTTCTGTTTCAGTAGAAGGCTGTCGAGCCAAAAGCTTAATTTTTGTGCTGTTTGCAATTCAATGTCTCCTGTATATGGGGAGTAGCAATCTATCCCTTTCATAATTTTGTTGAGATATGTATATGTTTTAATTACTAATAACAACCAACCTCAAGATGATCTGGATCGTCAGCAGCGTGGCAGTTCCTCACACAGCTATGACCACAAAGAAGCCTGTCTTCACAAGGAAATGAACAATGCACGCTTTTAACATCTTGAAAGCAAAGTTTGTTAACTTTGTGATTGCAAGGTTCCAGAACAGCTTCCACTACTTCCTTGCATCTATACTTGTTAACATCCATATGACATGCTAAGGTCTTTACATGTTTACAAGGAAGCACCCTCTCCATAGGCGTCTCACAATCCCCACATTCTTGGAAACATTTTTTAAGACACTTGTGGCCCAACGGACACTGCTGTGGAATCCTGAATTTAAAAAAAGAAAACAATTTAAAGTACTAAGGAATAACTGAAAACCATCATCATAACAATCTGTTTATGGGATTCTCTGGTAATCTAGGACAAGCACAAGAAAACGCAATACACTCTCCATAGCAGCAATGAGTGTAAACATCAAAGTGTCTAAGAAACAGTAACTTACAACATTGTAAAAAATCAGATAATCTGTCTCACACAGCAATAAAAATATATCCCAAAAATATAACATATGATCCAGTTAAAATATTTAAATGTAATTTTGGGAAGAATAGAATGAAGATTTCTTTACTATTGAGAACCTAAAAATATCTGCCAATTTGTAGCTCAGTCATGACATTCTGTGATACTTCTGAGCCAGTGTTGTAGCTGGGATAAATTGGAATACAAACTTTGACTATTACTACAGCATGAGGAAAAGAACCCATTTCATTTACTGAAATGTGAGCTGAGAGAGAGTGTGACACTGGAGAAGAAAAGAGTGACTCAACTGTCAAATTACATCAGTAGGTTCTGTCAACAACTGAGAAGCATTAAAGGTAAGTCTGATACACTTACCACATACATCAATTTTGAGTAAACTATTACTGCTGTATGTAGTTGTTGAATGTAACTTTTTTTAGTAACATTTTAAAGTTGTTTGATATGCTGATGTTGCACGCACAATATATTTTCATAGAAACTCAAATTTAACAGCTAGTTGTTTACCCAAAGTACATGAAGTGTCATGATTTTCAGCATCTTTGTGATACTCCTGTGGGTCAAACAAAGCAATCATCACTTGTACTGTCCTTCTTTATTAGTCTCGTTTGACATGAGCCCTATACACCACTTTGGGTAAACAACTAGCTTTCAAATTTGTATTTCTATGACAGTTAAAATTATTTTAAAAAATGTACTATAAATACATGCAACATCAACTTATCAAAAAACTTTAAAACTTAAAATGTTACTGGAAGAAGGAAAAAAATCTACATCCAACAACTACAGATAGCAGTAATAGTTAACTCAAAGTCAATGTCTATATACAGCATCAGGCCATGTACTGATAAAGGCAATAAAGCCGAAGTAAGATTATATAACAAAATAAAATATTAAACAGCATCCAGTCTATTAATTCTCTGCATAATCTTCTACTCTGACATAATACATGCTGCAGGTCCCACAGTAAAGAAAATGTAGAGGTAATTTCAAGAGTACCCCACAAAAGTGTGTTGGAACCCTTGCTGTTCATGATATATACTAATAACCTGGCACATAATACAGGGTTATTACAAATGATTGAAGCGATTTCATAAATTCACTGTAGCTCCATTCATTGACATATGGTCATGACACACTACAAATACGTAGAAAAACTCAAAGTTTTGTTTGGCTGAAGCCGCACTTCAGGTTTCTGCCACCAGAGCGCTCGAGAGCGCAGTGAGACAAAGTGGCGACAGGAGCCGAGAAAGCGTATGTCGTGCTTGAAATGCACTCACATCAGTCAGTCATAACAGTGCAACGACACTTCAGGATGAAGTTCAACAAATATTCACCAAATGCTAACTCCATTCGCCGATGGTATGCGCAGTTTAAAGCTTCTGGATGCCTCTGTAATGGGAAATCAACGGGTCGGCCTGCAGTGAGCGAAGAAACGGTTGAACGCGTGCGGGCAAGTTTCATGCGTAGCCCGCGGAAGTCGACGAATAAAGCAAGCAGGGAGCTAAACGTACCACAGCCGACGGTTTGGAAAATCTTACGGAAAAGGCTAAAGCAGAAGCCTTACCGTTTACAATTGCTACAAGCCCTGACACCCGATGACAAAATCAAACGCTTTGAATTTTCGGCGCGGTTGCAACGGCTCATGGAAGAGGATGCGTTCAGTGCGAAACTTGTTTTCAGTGATGAAGCAACATTTTTTCTTAATGGTGAAGTGAACAGACACAATGTGCGAATCTGGGCGGTAGAGAATCCTCACGCATTCATGCAGCAAATTCGCAAGTCACCAAAAGTTAACGTGTTTTGTGCAATCTCACGGTTTAAAGTTTACGGCCCCTTTTTCTTCTGCGAAAAAAACGTTACAGGATACTTGTATCTGGACATGCTGAAAAATTGGCTCATGCCACAACTGGAGATCGACAGCGCCGACTTCATCTTTCAACAGGATGGTGCTCCACCGCACTTCCATCATGATGTTCGGCATTCCTTAAACAGGAGATTGGAAAACCGATGGATTGGTCGTGGTGGAGATCAGGATCAGCAATTCATGTCATGGCCTCCACGCTCTCCCGACTTAACCCCATGTGATTTCTTTCTGTGGGGTTATGTGAAAGATTCAGTGTTTAAACCTCCTCTACCAAGAAACGTGCCAGAACTGCGAGCTCGCATCAACTATGCTTTCGAACTCATTGATGGGGACATGCTGCGCCGAGTGTGGGAGGAACTTGATTATCGGCTTGATGTTTGCCGAATCACTAAAGGGGCACATATCGAACACTTGTGAATGCCTAAAAAAACTTTTTGAGTTTTTGTATGTGTGTGCAAAGCATTGTGAAAGTATCTCAAATAATAAAGTTATTGTAGAGCTGTGAAATCGCTTCAATCATTTGTAATAACCCTGTATTAATAGTAGCGTCAGGCTTTTTGCAACTGTTGCACTTCCCTATAATATAGTACTGTCTGCCACGTTTTGATTGGTGATAATATTGGTGATTTGTTTTAAATGTTCAGAATGTGAAATTGTGCACTTCACAAAATTTAAGAATGTGGTATCCTATGACTACAATATCAGCAAGTCATATTAATAGACGGATCTACAAGTAACAATGCATAAAAAATTTTGTGTGAGCCATCCTAGAAAAGTGTGTGGGACTTACATCGAGCAAAACTAACAAAGGACAGCACAAATCACCAAAGGTTTGTTTGACCCACAAGAGTAGTACTTAGATGGTGAAAACCATGACACTTAAAAAAAAAAAAAAAAAAAAAAAAAAATTATGCCAACTATCCTCAAAAGCCTATTTACAAGAAGCAGTATTAAGAGAGGAATCTAGAAATACACCACAACTGTAAGGTAACCCTTTGTAAGGCTAGTATCTGTGGGTGTTGTTAGTACATTTCCACCCATACAATGTTGAGCCACTGATTAATTTTTTTTTTTTTTTTTTTTTTTGCACAATTATGGAAAGGATAACCTTGGATCTTATAAATGTATATTAACTGTAGTTGTAACTGTTCTGTTTCATATGTGGTACAGAGCCTGGATGAGCTGTGGCAATAGTAGAGCCACCTGCTAGTGAGAACTGGGACCACTGCTGGACACCAAAGATGTGAAATTGGAGCCAGGCTTGGTAATTTGGTAATGTAAAAGATTACCTCCTTCCATGTAAATAGCAAGAAGGCATCAAAGGGAGCAAATTTTGATTTTCTCTGTAGACATGTTTTATAAGTACAATACCTGAAAAGGAAAAGCTTTTTCAAGTAAGTTTAGTGTAGAGAAAGTAAAAAAGCAGTGGAACAATTAGATGCTTTTGACTAAACACCATGATGTTCAGTGTAGAAGTTTAAACTGGAAAAGATACTCATGTCTAAGCAGCGTATTCCCTAATTTGATATGGGAAAAGTAATGATTATTTCTGAAGTTGCAATTTTTGAAAGTCGATAAATTTAATTAAAGAGATCACAATTTAAGGTCAAGCAAAAACTTTATGAACATAACTAAAAGAAAGCAGCCCGATAAAAAAGAAATTTTTAACGCAAAAATCTTAGGGTTGTTTGTTTTGTTTTTCATGGTGCAACTGGCTGTGCTGTAACATCTAGTATCAAAGGTAACACGAGAGCAGCTAACTCCACAATAACAAAAGAAAAATATTTTTTTTTTTATGAAGTTACTAGAAATCAATACCCTATTCTTCATATAAAATAAGAGTTGTAAAATGAGGATTTATTGGAATTGGTGTACCTCATAAGTAAAAGTAATAGCACCATAAGACCGTTACTAACGGAAAAAAATTCTTTCAAAGTAATTTTATTGATCTAACTACAATTCTAATTATCTCAACAGGAGTACCACATACCTATATATTAAAGTCATATAGGGGCAATATTACCATCAGATCGTGAGTCCTATAGGACTTAAGTTGTCACAGTTTATTTTAAGCAGTTGGAAGTAAAAGAAACGAAAAATATGATCTGATACATCTCCCCCACAATCACTCTTCTAGGGACTGTGAAGAGAAGATTAGACTAATTATGGTATGCACATAGGCATTTAAACAATCATCCTTCTTTCATAACATTCTGCTTGCAGTTCTTAGTTAAAGAAGTGAAGTGTGCAAATGAAACTATGATATTCGTTTGACCCCTGACTTCTATTACAAAATAAATAAACTAAGTATAAAATTTATATTTGTGTCGCTTATCACATAACCAAGAAACAGACATTCTACTCCTGAGATTACTTGAAATGATAGCACACTTCCACTCCATACATGACAGCAGGGGTTCTGTTTCATAAAGTTGCAAGATTATTCTTTGCAAGAGATAACTGATCAGATTCTTGGACTCTGTTTATTGCATTGTTGAAAATACCAATCTGTTGTTACCGGTAATATAGCATTTTGGTGAGGAACACTTCATAAAATTACATACACTGATGGGGAAAAAAAAAATGACAACACCGAAAAACAGTTAAGGCAAAGTAATGAAATTTCAGGAATATATCTGTCTAGGAAACATATGTAAGTGATCAACATTGAAGGATCACAGGTTACTTAATGTATGTGCGAGATAAGCCATTGCAAATGTGAAATGCTTGTACATTAATAAACAGTGTAACTGCCACAATGTTGACTGGAAGTATGTAAACATGCATGCATTCTGTTCTACAGGTGCAGGATGCCAGTTTGGGGGATGGAGAGCCACACATGTTGCACTTGCGTCAGTCAATACAGGAAAAGTTAATGCTGACTGTGGATGACGCTGAAGTTGTCATTCAATTATTTCCCATATGTGCACAACTGAAGGCAGATCTTGTGATCGAGGAGGCAAGGCAACATGTTGACACACTGTAGAACAGCGCTATGTGGGTAAGGATTATCATGCTGGAAATCACCCCTGGAATGCTATTCATGAATGGCAGCACAACGGATCAAACCACCAGACTGATGTACAAATTTGCAGTCATGGTGCGTGGGATACCCATGAGAGTGCTCCTGCTGTCATAAGAAATCGCATCGCAGACCTTAACTCCAGGTGTAGATCCAGGTTGCCTATCGTGCAGAGAAGTTGGTTGCAGGCCCTCAACTGACCTCCTCCTAAGTAACAAACGGTCATTACTGGCACCAAGGGAGAACCAGCATTCATCAGAAAACACAAAAGACCTCCATCATGCCCTCCAATGAGCACTCGCTTGACAGAACTGAAGTCACAAATGGTGGTGGTTTGGGGTCAGTGGAATGCACGCTGCAGGGCATCTGTCTTTGAGTTCTCCACAAAGTAACCGATTTGTAACAGTTTGTTGTGTCACTGTGGTGCCAACTGCTGCTCAAAAAATTCCTGCAGCAGATGCAGAACAATGCGCCAGAGCCATACACTGAACACAATGGTTTTCCCCTCTTTTCAGGGCCATGTAGCCATCCGAAGTTCAGTCTTCTTGCGACTGTACACTCCCATGACCACTGCTGCTAGCAATCCTGTACAGTGGCTACAGTCCTGCCAAGTCTTTCTGCAATATTGCAGAAGGAACAGCCAGCTTCCTGTAGCCCTATTACATGAACTGGTTCAAACTCAGTGAGGTGCTGAAAATGATGTCTTTGTCACCTTAAAAGCATTCTTGATTAACATCAATTCATCACATATAATCTCAAAGGTAACTAAAGGACAGAAGGAAGATTAGGTTTAACGTCCTGTCAATATTAATGTTATTAGAGATGGAGCATGAGCTCAGAATATTTCCACAATGGGGAAGGAAACTGGTCAAGCCCTTTCAAAGGAACCATCCTTGCATATGCATTTGATTTGGAGAAATCATGGAAAACCTAAATCTGCATGGCTGCACATAGGTTTGAACCATCGTCCTCCTGAATGTTAGTCCAGTGTGCTAACCACTGTGCTACCTCACTCAGTCAAAGGTAACTAACTCTCATGACCATTATAGTGTGTATTTAAGGCAAATCTGATTTACATCCTCATAGTGGCATTGCTAGTACCACTCTTATGCAACTGACATGAAATTTTAATAGACATCATCTTTCAGACTTAGAAACATGCATAGCAACTTCTGTTTATGCCAAATGACTCCTTTTTGGTGCTGCGATTTTTTTTTCCATCAGTATATTTTTTAAGTTTAAGTGATGGAGATTTCACATGAAAGAAAGTTCAGTCTAAACTAATGCATGTATACCTAACTTTTAGCTCTTCTGCATAATACAAATAAAACAAAAATAAAACAAGAGAATGCATCCATACGACCATGTTCAAAGACTAGCATCTTTCAACAACTGTTAAACATAATGCATTATATTCAAATCGCACTTGTACCCCAAAACTTGTGACTAACTGTGATTATGCTTTAAAGGTCTTACCTTTCACATGGAAAGTAGCATTTGTAATTTTCATGGAATCTGTTCCTTACATGACACACACTCTGACATTTGTGGCCACAAGTAAGTTCGGCCTCACAAGGAAGGCTGCAACCTCCTTCAGGAACAGCCTTGAAGTCTGCTGCTGAGGCCACCTTTGTTTCCTCACTTGGATGTACCTGACATTTTAATGTCAGATGAGAACCAATTGCATCTTGTTTCACGAGTGTTTCATTTATTTGTGGCCATATTTTGCTGCTCCTGGTTAGGTTTTCCATGTTACCTATGTGTCAGGAACAACATAAATCAAATTATACCTGCAGTTTACAATCACCACAAAGCAAAGTCTTTTTGCATTTGATCACCTATGCAGTGTGAAAATGTTCTTGGGATGCTAAACAAAAGGTACTGAAAACTTTTTACAAAATGACCTTTTTTATTTATTTCACTGAATTTTTAGTTCGTCTACATTATCAATATGATGTTTTCCGCTTTGTGGAGATAAATTTTTATTGATGCTACCTGGCTTGTATCCAACAGACCTTCCAAAGATTAGATGTATTACCTTTTTAAATATAACACTATTTCAATGAAATTTTAAGTAATAGATTATTATTCTTACTTGATGTAAATAAAGCTAGAGGCTTTTTGTTCTAATCTCAACAATCATTCAAATATGGACTGATGAAATTTCTACAATTAACAACTCATAATGATGCTGCAAAATCCTCCTGTCTATTGTCATAACCACTAAACACATGCATATTGCACAAAACAAAATTAAACACTCATCTCAGTGGTCACTGGATTTACTAATTAAGTTCAGAGTGGGGATCTGGTTACAGAGATTTTAGTCATGCAATGTTACGGGTATCTAGGTGGGCTAATCAACTGCCTAGAATTGCTACAAGGTAAGTGGAATATAATGCATGGCTGAATGCTAGCAGCCCCAGGGCTCAAGCAGCGCAGTAGCCAGCCCGGATAGTTGAATGTTATTGCCAGCCGGGTGCAGAGACAGCGAACGCATTGCCAGAAACGGGTAAAACCCAAAGCTGGGAATTTGAAAGGCTGATGCTCGCATTGCTTTTGTGCAAAATATGCTCCAGGAAATGGCGGAGTGTCAGACAATCTTAAGGACGGCCAAGTTACACCTCTCTGAGATTTGACAATAAGTCACATCAAATACTAATGCAAATCTAAATACATCTGCGGTATCAGAAAAATTAAGTGCATCCAATGGCACAATATCATCTCAATGTCTTTAAAACTAACGGAAGTTAATATCTCACAGCAAATAAACATTTTCACAATGACCCTTTGAATTAACAACTTCTAATCACTTCATGCAATATCAACAAATGTCATCTCAGCAGGCACCATTGCACTATAGCTATCATCCCTGAAAGCTACATATCTGTATCTATTTTATATATTGAATCACAACATCTTTTGCATTATGCAAAAGTTTGTTACAACATCACATTCTCCACATTTGCACAGCAAATGAATGCAGCATGAATGCCTCATATTTTTTCATACTTGTGTTTTTATTTAATTAATGATTTACTATTGTAACAGTAACAGTATTTAAATGTTGGTTGTAAGTGCTATTAAAAAACTGTGCTAATTTAAAAGTGGTCAATCACGTGTGTTAGCAGACACCAAATTGAAAAGAGAACCAAAAGACACCTCTGTCAAAAAGACACAAATAATTGTTTGAATAATATACAGTGATAATCTGTAGTCATTTCATGTGAATGACATGGGCAAGAATACTGGTTTGTTTATTTATAAACCAACTCTACTTATTTTTGTAAATGAGCTAAATGTAACTGAATGTTTATAACATTTCTTTTATTTAAATGTTGTTGTAATAGCTTAGTGCAGGAAATTGGTCATGTTCAATTAAATCATGGCTCTAGAGCTTATGAATAATGTATTTTTGGTGGGGACAGCCATCAGCCAATGGAAGGGCAGAGATAGCCGAACACTACGGGAATCAAGTGGAGACCAGGACTCTTGACTCTAGAGCTCAAGGCAGTGATTTGGGACACTTTGTGGCAATTTCTGGAAGAAGGCAGACCTGTGTAGAGTGATGTGCACAATTTAGTCATACAGTTGATTGTTCATTGGTGGTGAATGGCTGCTATAATACTCTAACTTTTGAAGAGACTTTTTATTTTGAGAGGTCTGAATGTGTTCCAGAGTAGGACTCTCAACTTTTGCCGCTTGATTTTTCAAACTGAGAATAGACACAGCATGAGTTACTATTCTTCATATCACGTATTTTAATTTGTGAGATCACATTGAACTCTGAATTATTTTGAGCTGGAGTATCTTTTGTGAGTGTTTGATGACTATTTGGTTTTTGGATTTTGCTGCCATTCTCACAATGCTATCAATGCAACTTTATTCCATTTGAGAAAGATAATTTCTATCTATATTTTGACTGAATATTGTAGCACCTCTTCCTATTTACTTGAAAAGTCCTTTTTTGAATAATTCTCTATCATCAATTACAGACATTAGAACACAAGCCTTTTATTACATTATTCTTCTATCTCTTCTTTTGTCTTTCTGTTGTTGTTGTGTGGTCTTCAGTCCTGAGACTGGTTTGATGCAGCTCTCCATGCTACTCTATCCTGTGCAAGCTTCTTCATCTCCCAGTACCTACTGCAACCTACATCCTTCTGAATCTGCTTAGTGTATTGATCTCTTGGTCTCCCTCTACGATTTTTACCCTCCACGCTGCCCTCCAATGCTAAATTTGTGATCCCTTGATGCTTCAAAACATGTCCTACCAACCGATCCCTTCTTCTAGTCAAGTTGTGCCACAAACTACTCTTCTCCCCAATCCTATTCAATACCTCCTCATTAGTTACGTGATCTACCCACCTTATCTGCAGCATTCTTCTGTAGCACCACATTTCGAAAGCTTCTATTCTCTTCTTGTCCAAACTGGTTATCGTCCATGTTTCACTTCCATACATGGCTACACTCCATACAAATACTTTCAGAAACGACTTCCTGACACTTAAATCTATACTCAATGTTAACAAATTTCTCTTCTTCAGAAACGATTTTCTTGCCATTGCCAGTCTACATTTTATATCCTCTCTACTTCGACCATCATCAGTTATTTTACTCCCTAAATAGCAAAACTCCTTTACTACTTTAAGTGTCTCATTTCCTAATCTAATCCCCTCAGCATCACCCGATTTAATTTGACTACATTCCATTATCCTCGTTTTGCTTTTGTTGATGTTCATCTTATATCCTCCTTTCAAGACACTGTCCATTCCGTTCAACTGCTCTTCCAAGTCCTTTGCTGTCTCTGACAGAATTACAATGTCATCGGCGAACCTCAAAGTTTTTACTTCTTCTCCATGAATTTTAATACCTACTCCGAACTTTTCTTTTGTTTCCTTTACTGCTTGCTCAATATACAGATTGAATAACATCGGGGAGAGGTTACAACCCTGTCTCACTCCTTTCCCAACCACTGCTTCCCTTTCATGCCCCTCAACTCTTATAACTGCCATCTGGTTTCTGTACAAATTGTAAATAGCCTTTCGCTCCCTGTATTTTACCCCTGCCACCTTCAGAATTTGAAAGAGAGTATTCCAGTTAATGTTGTCAAAAGCTTTCTCTAAGTCTACAAATGCTAGAAACGTAGGTTTGCCTTTTCTTAATCTTTCTTCTAAGATAAGTCGTAAGGTTAGTATTGCCTCACGTGTTCCAACATTTCTACGGAATCCAAACTGATCTTCCCCAAGGTCCACTTCTACCAGTTTTTCCATTCGTCTGTAAAGAATTCGAGTTAGTATTTTGCAGCTGTGGCTTATTAAACTGATAGTTCGGTAATTTTCACATCTGTCAACACCTGCTTTCTTTGGGATTGGAATTATTACATTCTTCTTGAAGTCTGTGGGTATTTCGCCTGTCTCATACATCTTGCTCACCAGATGGTAGAGTTTTGTCACGACTGGCTCTCCCCCAAGGCCATCAGTAGTTCTAATGGAATGTTGTCTACTCCCGGGGCCTTGTTTCGACTCAGGTCTTTCAGTGCTCTGTCAAACTCTTCACGCAGTATCTTATCTCCCATTTCATCTTCATCTACATCCTCTTCCATTTCCATAATATTGTCCTCAAGTACATCGCCCTTGTATAAACCTTCTATATACTCCTTCCACCTTTCTGCCTTCCCTTCTGTGCTTAGAACTGGGTTGCCATCTGAGCTCTTGATATTCATACAAGTGGTTCTCTTCTCTCCAAAGGTCTCTTTAATTTTCCTGTAGGCAGTATCTATCTTACCCCTGGTGAGACAAGCCTCTACATCCTTACATTTGTCCTCTAGCCATCCCTGCTTAGCCATTTTGCACTTCCTGTCGATCTCATTTTTGAGACGTTTGTATTCCTTTTTGCCTGCTTCATTTACTGCATTTTTATATTTTCTCCTTTCATCAATTAAATTCAATATTTCTTCTGTTACCCAAGGATTTCTATTAGCCCTCGTCTTTTTACCTACTTGATCCTCTGCTGCCTTCACTACTTCATCCCTTAGAGCTACCCATTCTTCTTCTACTGTATTTCTTTCCCCCATTCCTGTCAATTGTTCCCTTATGCTCTCCCTGAAACTCTGTACAATCTCTGGTTCTTTCAGTTTATCCAGGTCCCATCTCCTTAAATTCCCGCCTTTTTGCAGTTTCTTCGGTTTCAATCTGCAGTTCATAACCAATAGATTGTGGTCAGAATCCACATCTGCCCTGGAAATGTCTTACAATTTAAAACCTGGTTCCTAAATCTCTGTCTTACCATTATGTAATCTATCTGATACCTTTTAGTATCTCCAGGATTCTTCCAGGTATACAACCTTCTTTCATGATTCTTGAACCAAATGTTAGCTATGATTAAGTTATGCTCTGTGCAAAATTCTACAAGGCGGCTTCCTCTTTCATTTCTTCCCCCCAATCCATATTCACCTACTATGTTTCCTTCTCTCCCTTTTCCTACTGACGAATTCCAGTCACCCATGACTATTAAATTTTCGTCTCCCTTCACTACCTGAATAATTTCTTTTATCTCGTCATACATTTCATCAATTTCTTCATCATTTGCAGAGCTAGTTGGCATATAAACTTGTACTACTGTAGCAGGCATGGGCTTTGTGTCTATCTTGGCCACAATAATGCGTTCACTATGCTGTTTGTAGTAGCTAACCCGCACTCCTATTTTTTAATTCATTATTAAACCTACTCCTGCATTACCCCTATTTGATTTTGTATTTATAACCCTGTAATCACCTGACCAAAAGTCTTGTTCCTCCTGCCACCGAACTTCACTAATTCCCACTATATCTAACTTTAACCTATCCATTTCCCTTTTTAAATTTTCTAACCTACCTGCCCGATTAAGGGATCTGACATTCCACGCTCCGATCCGTAGAATGCCAGTTTTCTTTCTCCTGATAACGACGTCCTCTTGAGTAGTCCCCACCCGGAGATCCGAATGGGGGACTATTTTACCTCCAGAATATTTTACCCAAGAGGACGCCATCATCATTTAATCATACAGTAAAGTTGCATGTCTTTCTGTATATTTTATTAATTTGCAATTCCAGCACATAGATTGGCTATTTGACTGCAGGATTACAGTAACAGTGTGTTATTTGCTGTGAATGAGCTACAGGGCATGAAAGTAGATGTGTGCGGCTTGACTATATGACTACATTGAGTTATCCTTTTTAAAACAGAGCTGTGCTTAGTGCAAGCACCTACAGGATGAGTAACCGCAGGTGAAGATGCACCTGGTTCGCTCATTTGGACTACTGTTTGGAAGAGCAACTACAACGGCAGTAAACATTGGGTAATGTCACAGTCACCAAAAAGTGGATAATTTTTGGCAGTGTCTGTCTGCGTTCCTAGTAGAGTATTAAAATCTTGAGCTTACTTGACAGGACAACTTCACCTAAACCCAGTTAAAACCCAACTGTGCATTTTCTATATTAAGCTTATCAATGATGGATGTTTCAGAACCTGTGGCTGTTTATTCAACGTAAATAAATAAAACTGCAACCAGTCACTTTTTTTAAATAGTTATTTATTCCATGAACCGATTTTTGAACCGTTCCGGGCCCATCTTCAGATGGTGTACAGGAGGTTACATAGGTTTGAAACAGCTATGTATTTATATTTTTATATTAATCAAAGACAGGTACATCGTAAACTCAGTGTCTGCTACACTATATCCAAACTATTTAGGAGTCACGTACGATAAGATCTTGACAGACAAGCAACATTCTAATAACACAAGGCTGAAAGCAGACACAAGAAATAACATCCATAGGAAGATAATTGGTATTGGTGCTCTTGGAGACAATCTTTAAGATGACAAAATTCATATGCCATGTCTGACACAGGTCATGTCCAAGCGATTGGGAAATTTGTGCAGGCTTATTACTGGATTGACTGTAAAATATTGTGAGTTGTTAGGCCCCATCACATTACTCTTAAAACTTCATGAATGCTCGACATTTGAACTACTTAGCTGGGCTCTTTTAGAGGACTCTATATGTCTTCACAGGTGGCTGAACACCATCTAAACGAAATGTTGCATCCTATGAAAGGCTGTGTTCCCATGCTTTATAAGAAGTGGAGTTACTAGGTAAAATCCTTCAGTCTCCCATTGCCTAGTCATAATCATTCTGTAAATATGGATAGTAAATAGTAAAAGGGTAGATGGGGTGGGATTGTTATCAAAATATTACCGTTGTGCCACTTCAGTGGCTTTCTGATAGTTGTTTATATTCTTTGCACATTGTGGCTGGTTATTTTCATCCTTGATGGTGCATAGCCACAAACACTTTTGAACCCGTGCTCATTCTTTGAAACAAACTCCTTCCCAAACTTTCCTTTTACAAACGCTACTTTCTAGCAATTAGACAATGGAAAATCCTGGATGAAATGTAACAATATTATAAAAAGGATAGTCGCTACTCAACATATAGCAGAGATACTGAGCCAAGACAAAAAGACTGCCTACACACACACACACACACACACACACACACACACACACACACACACACACGCAACTCACACAAAAATGACCAGTCTCTGGCAGCTGAAGCCGCACTACGAGCAGCAGCAGCAGTGCATGATGGGAGAGGCAACTGGATGGGGGTAAGGAGGAGTCTGCAATGGGGAGGGGGAGGGATAGCATGAGTAGGGGTGGGGATGGTGATGTGCTGCTGGAGAGCACACAGGAACAAGGTGGAAGAGGGTAGGGCAGCTATGTGTAGTCGGGAGGTTAAACACAGGGCGGTGGAGAGGTGGGGAAGGGGGGGACAGCGGAAAAGGAGAGAAGTAAAAGGGCTTGGTGCGTTGGTGGAATACAGGGAACAGGGAAGGGGCTAGATGGGTAAAGAAAATGACTAAGGTTGTGGCAAGGAGGATTACAGGAATGTAGACTATATTGCAGGGAGAGTTCCCACCTGTGCAATTCGGAAAAGCTGGTGTTGGTGGGAAGCATCCATATGGCACAGGCTGTGAAGCAGTCACTGAAATGAAGAACGCTGTGTTGGATGGCATGCTACGCAACAGGGTGGTCCAGCTGTTTCTTGGCCACAGTTTGTTGGTGCCCATTCACGAGGACAGATAGCTTTTTGGTTGTCATGGCCACATAGAATGCAGCATCATGGTTGCAGCTTAGCTTGTAGATCAGTTCAGTTCAGTACATTGTCTTCCTGTTTTCATGCTTAATCTATGTTCACTTTTTGATGGTTTGTCCCTTGGGCCCTCTTACCACTAAATCTGAAGGGGGTGCAATGGGGAGAGGAAAGGTATGTGGCAGCATTGCTCATTTTCATCACTGATATTTAATTTATATATTGATGAATTACATCAATGTTTGTCATGTTGTTTGTCATGGACAGAAAGGCTGCGTGATATGGTTTGCTGAGTACACAGTACCAGCTGCCGAAAGTGAATACGAATTCGAGTTGAGTGGTTAATGAAATAGAATAAGTTATATGACAGTTACAGCAAATATAAACAAACAAAAAAGTAATGGTTTGCGTAGGCAGACACGCTGGACAGTTAAATGTCAAATTTGATCTAGAGACTCTTGAAGAGGTTGGTAAATATTTTGTTTCTGGAGCAGAGCAGGTAATGAAGAAAGATGAAAGATATATACAATAGCACAGATTTTAACAAGGAGGAGGAGTTTTTTTATAAAAATAAATAGTCCAGCTCCATAGCTGAGTTCTCAGCTTAGATGGCTACCGTGCAGAGGACCCAAGTTCGATTCCAGGTACTGCCAAGGATTTTTCCTTGATGGAAGGACATACGGGTTGCAATCAGCCTTGCGATGCCATCTGAGGAGCCACTTGATGAGAAGTAGAGGTTCCAAGGTCTGGTAAGTCAGCAACATGGCTGGAAGAGTGCTATGCTGACAACATGCCCCTCAAATAGTGGAATACTGCATCTGAATGACACTGGATGGGAGAGGATGACACAGCAGCTGGTCAAAATCTCTTGGGCCACCAGGACCTGGACACAGAGCTTATTTACTTTCTTTTTTTGAGAAATGAAATGGCTGCTGACATCCAGAAATATAAATATTGAGGCCAGAAAACATTCAGAAAAACAAAGTTTTGTTCTGATGCAAAATAAGAAGTTCCTGATAACTAATGATTAGCGGAGAGGGGGATTGGGGAGCGGGGTTATTACACAACAACAACTTTTCTCTTTCCTCTTGGCTGAGAACATCACAGTTTTTAAACACTGATAATTTATATGAAATAATATTCACATAATTAACAAACTTTGAAATATTAGGTAGTTTAAAATTTGTGATTTATAAAGACTCAATAAAAAAAAAATTCCAATGCTAGAATAAAAACACAGAATATCCTGAAATTCCCTGAGATTACGCAGATTTTACCAGGTAAAATGTAAATTTCTTGAGAAATCCACATTTTACAGGAGAATCGACACCCCGACTAACAGAGCTACTTATGTCCATCTTTGGTTTGTTCCACACTATAACATTTCCAACAAGTACAGAAGAACACAGGGCAACAAGACTAGCAAATTTATTTCTAATGTCCTAGTGTTTCTGCCCTTGATGGTTAAATAGCAGCAATGAAGCCGCCCCAATAATCAGGTTTATCTAAAGAGGTGAAAGTAGTTTCACATAATCACAAATACGTATTCAGATACACCATTCAGAGAGAATTTATAGCACAAATTAAGGTAAAAACTTTACTACAGACATATAACAAATGAAAATTCGATTACTAAAAATATTTCTACAACACACTGAACCCAAGTTTCATTGCAGGGTATAAGAAAATAATACATGTATAACATTTGGGATCCAAGTCTCATGTGCCCGTGGAAAAAGAGACCTTTATTTAACACTGAGGGCTAGCTCTTACCAAGACTCAAAGGTGCACTGTTGTTGTTTTGGTCTTCAGTCCAGAGACTGGTTTGATGCAGCTCTCCATGTTACTCCTGTGCAAGCTTCTTCATCTCCCAGTACCTACTGCAACCTACATCCTTCTGAATCTGCTTGGTGTATTCAGTTTTTGGTGCCCCTCTATGATTTTTACCCTCCATGCTGCCCTCCAATACTAAACTGGTGATCCCTTGATGCCTCAGAACATGTCCTACCAACTAATCCTTTCTTCTAGTCAAGTTGTGCCACAAATTTCTCTTCTCCCCAATTCTATTCAATACCTTCTCAGTAGTTCAAGTGGTCTAGCCATCTAATCTTCAGGTGTTTTCTGTAGCACCACATTTTGAAAGCTTCTATTCTCTTCTTGTCTAAACTATTTATCTTCCATGTTTCACTTCCATACGTGGCTACACTCAACTCAAATACTTTCAGAAACGAATTCCTGACATTTAAATCTACACTCGATGTTAACAAATTTCTCTTCTTCAGAAACGTTTTCCTTACCATTGCCAGTCTACATTTTATATCCTCTCTACTTCGACCATCATCAGTTATTTTGCTCCCCAAATAGCAAAACTCCTTTACTACTTCAAGTGTCTCATTTCCTAATCTAATTCCCTCAGCATCGCCTGATTTAATTCGACCACATTCCATTATCCTCACTTTGCTATTGTTGATGTTCATCTTATATCCTCCTTTCAAGACAATGTCCATTCTGTTCAACTGCTCTTCCAGGTCATTCGCCATCTCTGACAGAATTACAATGTCATCGGTGAACCTCAAAGTTTTTATTTCTTCTCCGTGGATTTTAAGTCCTACTCCGAATTTTTCTTTTGTTTCCTTTACTGCTTGCTCAATATATAGATTGAATAACATCGGGGATAGGCTACAACCCTGTCTCACTCCTTTCCCAACCACTGCTTCCCTTTCATGCCCCTCGACTTTTAGAACTGCCATCTGGTTTCTGTACAAATTGTAAATAGCCTTTCACTCCCTGTATTTTACCCCTGCCACCTTCAGAATTTGAAAGAGAGTATTCCAGTCAACATTGTCAAGAGCTTTCTCTAAGTCCACAAATTCTAGAAACATGGGTTTGCCTTTCCTTAACCTATCTTCTAAGATAAGTCATAGGGTCAGTATTGCCATATGTGTTCCAACATTTCTATGGAATCCAAACTGATCTTCCCCGAGGTCAGCTTCTAACAGGTTTTCCATTCGTCTGTAAAAAATTCATGTTAGTATTTTGCAGCTGTGACTTAGTAAACTGATAGTTCGGTAATTTTACATCTGTCAACACCTGCTTTCTTTGGGATTGGTACACTACAAGCAGTATTTCATAAACATTCACCATGTCAAAAAAATTGGCCAGGTGCATGTAGGACTAACACACTGATGGTTCCATACAAATATAATTATGTATAAAGACAGTTCATCATTCTGGAAATTTAGAATCTTGACAATTTTTGCCTGTTGTCAACATTCATACTGGAAAGAAATTGGTCCCAGGGTTTCCAAGACTTCCGCGAATATTTCAATTTCAAGTCTGACACAGGACCAAAAAAAATATCTTTCTGGTGGGGTATACTTACAGATTAACACTTTTCTGATTTTTTCCATTCTTGTATTGTGAAACCTTACTTCTTGCAGAATTTCATAATTTTACATCAACGGCAAGTATCCTATAGGTTTTAATGAGTCATTCTGAGAGTATCAAAATATGTGACGTAAATGGCCATTTCTTTTGGTTACAGTAAGTAGCAGTCTATCTTTCCCTACACTGTTGAAATTTCAACATGATTTGCCAACCAGTTCCTGAGAAAAAAAAGTTTTTTACAATTGGACAGACAGACAGATGGACAATAAAGTGATCCTACAAGGATTCCGTTTTTACTGATTTGAGGTCCAGAAGCCTAAAAAAAGGGCAGAAAACATGCAATATGCAGAAAAAATTCAAAATTTTAAGAACAAAGCACAGATAATTTGGAGTGTTATGAAGCATGGAATGAATAAATTAAGTATGGCAAATGATACTCAAACTCCCAGATGAAAGTAGTATTGATATGTGATGTTAGTTTGCAATCAGTCCCCACTAACCTCAATGAATTCTTCTTAACAATAGTTAAAAACTAAGAGATAAAAACTGATAACTGATTGCAGCACCATTAAATTTACTGAGACTCAGGAATTGTATTCTACATCAAAGGACATCAAATTTTGGCAAGTTAGCTAGTCAGAGATATCACAAAAATCATAAGGCCAATGTACAGCAATTACTCTTCTTGTTATTATGGCATTTCAACCATTGTAATAAAACAATGTGCTGACTTGATAGTGTCCCTACGAGTTACCTTCGTAATAATTAAATAAAATAAGTCACTGTGTAATTCCTAAAGTCTGAAATAAGCATTAGTAACACCAATTTATAAAAGGAGTGATAGCCAACATTATACCGAACTACCGTTCTGACACTAATCTTTTTAACAGCAGTTCAGTTTGGCTTCTGTAAGGTAGACATTCCAGAAAAATCAATATACTATCTCCCACCAATCTCAGTAGATGTAGAATTTGGCACAAAAATTACCCAGTGGGCATGTTCTGTGATCTTGTCAAGATCTTCCATTCTTAGTTAGTTAATTTGCTTGTTTAATGTTCCAAGGATCATTTGTAGGATTAATTATAATGGCGTGTACAGTGTCCAATATTTATGCAGACACCAGCTTACTCTCATAGCTGACTGAATGTATGGTTCATCTCTCTGTCTAGTTGGGGATGCTTTTATGGACCGGATAGCATGTGTACTGTTGTCTTCATTATTGGATTTGTTTACGTATATGTTACCTCAGAAGCACCCATCACATTTCTGTTTCATATCTCAGGAGAATGAGGGCAATATACAATGCATTGCTGGAGTGCACCAAACCACTTATATCTGACCACCTGACATAGCGAGCCCATGACTGTCGCGACTACGTGGCACTCGCGTCTTCTATAGAATTCATGCAAGCTATTATTTAATGTAAAATTGTTAATTGTTTGGCAAATTTTCTTTTTGTCACTCAATAAGAAAATCAGTCTGTGTCACACCACTGGTGAAAATAGGGGGTTGGGCCAAATTATGGAAACACCACAAGAAATGCAAGATTGAATATAAATGCAGATCCTGGCCAAAGTTGCAGGTTGCACTGTCGTATTTAACAATGAACAGCACCCATGTAATGTCCTCAAGGTATTGAAAGTGTCAGTCATAATCAGAGCAGTGTTCTGTGCAGTTGTGAGTGCGGTATTCAGAGCTAAGTGAATTTGAACATGGGCTGTGTTTCAAGACAATAGGTTTCCTATTCACACAGCTCACACTGCCCAGGGTTTAGTGAGCACAAGGATGAACTGTCATCTAGCCTGCCACACAGTCACCAGATCTCAATATCACTGATGTCTTCTACTTTGGAGAGGAGAATGCCTGGTCAATATCCATCTCCATCATCGTTAAGTGAACTTGTCACCATTTTGTGGGAAGAATGGTAATATTTTCCCATGAAAGCCGTACAGGATTTGTATTTATATGCACTGAGATGACTAGAAGCTATTTGAGTGCCACTGAGTTTCCTATATTGTATCAGGCATGATAATGTGTTATGCTGTGCTTTTAGTGTTTCCACATTTTGTCCACCCCTTGTACATCCTTTGTGCAATTGGCATGAAATAAATATTTATGTTGACTTCAGCAGCAGTGCAATATTAGGGTTATTTGAGTTTGATGTTTTGTAATACACCTCTGTGGACGACTAGAGGTTTATTCTAGGCTGCAATGCCTGCTGAAATTTCTTCAAGATTATTTTTTTGAGAGAAGAGTGATGACAGCTGCTTTAAATACCACATAAGAGGAAATCTTTCTTCTTCAGGCAAGTTTACTGTAGATTCCCCCCTCCCCCCCCCCTCTCTTGGAGGGGGGGGGGGATAGGAGGGAGGTTATATAATTTTTTTTTTTTTTTTTTTTTTTTTTTTTTTTTTTTTTTTTTTTTTTTTTTTTTTTTAATTTCTGCCCTGCCTGCATTTCTCTCTCCAAATTTTGCCCTGTCGTACTGAAAAAGGTGAACCTACATGATCTTAACATAACATCCAAGCCAAGAAACGAAGTCAAAACCATAAGTTTGAAATTACACCAGGTCAGAATATCACATAAGTGGGATCTGTTCTGTGACAGGACTACATATCAATGCATTACTACACATGTGGCTGTTAACTAGGACAATGAGTAGAAAGGATAAAGCACAAGAAAGCAGGAAGACAATGTTTGCACCTGACGTCGTCACTACCACGTGCACTGTCGTAGCCTCTGATGCTGCCATTGCTATCCTATCACAACTACATCAACCATCACTGCTGCTTCCGTTAAAAGCAGGTGTCTTTGCTGCCACTGTCACCTCCCACTGCAGCAGCTGCCTGTATTACTGCATTGCAGCCTAATGTTCGAGTGCAGGCTCCAACAATTACTTATCGATCTGGTGAGTTGCACTGATTTTAAGTGTTGGATGTAATAGAAAGAGAAAAGTATTGATATTTTTTTGTAAATGACTGTGTAAGAGTACATATGACAAAGAGCACTGACACTGGTTAAACACTAGTATATGGTAGTATATGTTAGTATATGTTGAGCCGAAATACAATATACATGATTGAGGAAGGTATCAATGAATCATTAATGGAATTGTTGCAACAATTTAGATTAAGTAGATTAAACCAAGTGCAAATACCTTAATGAACATAAACAGAATGTAGAAGATGCAATATGGAACATCCAGGCGACTTCTGTATGAATATAGCCAGGTCACTGGAGAGAATGGAACCTCGTGGCAAACAGCAGTATGAGAATAAATTTACAGCAGTAATAAATGTGTTAACATGTTTGGGGACATAATTTTTTGTCTGTAGCAGATGAGAGGACAAGAAAATTACAATATTCTGAGAATGTTTTGAATGAAGTACTACGCCTTAGCACCAGACTGGCTCCACTACAAAGTGTAGATCAGAAAGTATGGGGCAAACTTGTGATGGCAAAGGTGTGAAATGTATAAGTCTAAAAGGAGACTATGTTGAAAAATAAAAAAGGTTTACCCCAAACACTTAAGTAGTTCTCATTTTTGCACAGACTTTTCAAACACCCCACGTACAGGGAGCGATACCGCACAATAAACTTAGTTGGTGCGGGTAGTGGTGGGTTAGGTCTAAGCTGTTTTAGCTTCCCTATTAAAATCAAATCAAATTGGCCTCTCCCAGTTTCGAGTCATGGCATTCCTGCTATCTAAGCAGATTGTCACTTACCATCCTGCACTCACATCATGCTCCAAACAGACGGCATCAGAGCTGCACTACAACTGCCGCACAATGGCCCACAAAAGATTTTGCAACAACAAGGTGAACACTAAATGGAAAATCATCTGCAGTGTCATTTGATAGAGTGAAACCAGCTGACACTCCACATGAGGAACCCACTTATAACCGTCCATGACTGCAACTTCCTGCTCAAACACTGGCACCGCCTACCTCTGCTGCAGAACCACTTCCAAGAGTCACAGAACCGCCTCCGAAGCTCGCAGAACCATCTCTGACAGTTGCAGTACCACTGTCACCTCACACAATGAGATCAGGATGGAATGTGCACTTCCCAGCTTATTACCTGGACAGTGCTCCACTTTTGCCTAGGGGCTGCTGCGGCAACGAAGTGCACTTTCCGTCGGTGCAGTGAAGTGTCATGCGTATTGTACGCAAGCATTGTTTCATGTATGTCGTAGCTGTCAGTTGGTTTTCTGTGCCGCCAGCTGTCAGGGGAGCTGCAATCGGAACTGAATATTTCACAGCCTCTGCAGAGCACCCACTTTCTTGTGCTGTAAAAGGCAAACCTGCACGCGGCTTCCTTAACATCCAACCCAAGAAACCAAGTCCAAAACAAGTTTGAAACTATACCAGGTCAGAACACTACATAGTTGGCCTCAGTATAAATGGATCACAACTTGTGGAATGAGTAATTTTAAATTCATGCAAAACATTCATATGCAAATATTGCACCATAGCAACCATTTAGAGATGTTATTCGATTTTATTTTTTAAAGTACAGATGTGAATCAATAATTCCCACACAAAAAAGCTTCTATGGATCAGGAGGAGCTGCCAGCAAGAAACTTTCTCCATTTGTTTTCAAGTTTAACATTGCTGTTCTGTCACACATTTTATATTATTGAGTATGAGATAAAAAATTTTGGTGGCAGCACAGTGCACCCCTTTATCTGCTAAAGACTACCTTAAGGTGGAATAATGATTGTAATTTTTTCTTCTAGTATTGTAATTATGTGCATCATTGTTCCTTTTGAAGATTTTTTCTTAAAGATGAATTACCTCAGAACACTGTCCAAGATAACATTATTGATTGCAAAATTGTAAAATACACGAAGTTACTGACTTGTCTCTCCCCAAGAGATGCAATGATTCTAAGTGCAAATGCAACTGAACTAAGTCGTTTCCACTCTAGTTATTATTCCTCAACATGTGTTGCATATATCATTGGTGTAGTACCTCTATATGTGCAGAACTGAATAAGACGCATCTTTTTAAAATTGAGAGTGGGACCATTTACAGAAAACCAATGACACTTTTAAAAACATTGTTTAACATTTCTTACATTGCTGTACGTATGTGTGGACTGATTACAGTACTAGTGCCTTTTGTAAAAAGAAATTATTTTCCTTGTTTTACATTTGACAGAAGATAGTTGACAGGTATGCGATACAGTAATCAACCAGACTGAGCCCTACACTATCACATAAATGATTTCTCCACTTTCAGAAGAATCAGCCGTGCTTTCATTGACTGAATTGTACAACTTTCTGCATTGTTTTGATTAGATATGACATTATTCCTTTGTTGGCTATACCGTCGATTCCATGTAACCTCAGTTTATCCGGGAGAATATTGTGATTAATAGAGTCAGATGCCTTAGATAGGTCGCAGAAAATAACAGGCGGTGTTATTTCACTATTTAATTCTTACGAACATGTAAATATGATTCTCTGTTCAGTAACTCTCTTGAAATCCAATCTGTAATTTACTGAGGAATCTCTCCTATCATGTTCATTTAAAGGGGTATAACAATAGCATATCTTAATATCTCTGGGGAAATATCCCGTGTGAGTGATGCATAACATATTTCAGAAGAGACTGCATTCATTATATGAGAACATTGCTTCAGTACTCTATCAAATCCAGATGAGCTTTTATTTTTGAGAGAATATGTGACTTAATTTCAGAACGAGACGTGGCTGAGACATACATTTAATTGATTTTACGCGAATCACTTTTTTAACAAACTTTTCTTTTTTTCTCCTGAACTGCATATCCCTATTTTTTGTGCTACATTTAACACATGATTATTAAACATGTCTGTTACCTGTGACTGATCATTTATCCTGCGATTGATCATTTACAGGCCTTCCATTTGAACAAACAATGAAATTACCCTGTTCTGTGGCCCATTGTCCTCTTTCTTGTTTTGCTACATTCCACACAGACTGGCATCAGAATTACTGATTTCTGACATGATGTGAATGTTCCCTGCTTTTTTCGTAACTTTTCTTAGTAATTTTGAGTGGTTCTTGTAGAGTGCCGCTATTGCAAGATTTTAACTTATTCTTGCCAACAATAACATTTCCCCTTTTTCAAAAGACTCTTTTAATTCTCACATTCTTTTATGTGGCTATTTAACCTACTTTCTGATTATCTTATGTAGAAAGATATTTTAAGATAATGATATGAATTTACAATGGAATAAATTAAATTTTATGTCAGCAATTGGTTACTTATGAATTTCATCCCAGGTCATCTTGTGTTAATCATTACGAAAAACATTATACCTGCAGTCATTAATTATTCAGATTGCCACTGAGAAGAACACTACTACATTTATCCTAACAACTGTGCATCAAAATCAGAGATACAGCATTCGCTACTGTGTATACATTTATTTTCTTGTTTGGGCTTGTAAAAATTTTAATACTGCAATAGGGAAACTATAATTTTATGGCAAAGGCATTCTCCTTGTATGGAGCCAGTCACACACCACACACAGAAAAAGACATATTATATTATTAAATGATACCACATGAACAAAAATTTTTGTAATGAGTAGTAAATGTTAAATATGATACATAACGTACTGAACACAGACACTGATTGTGTATTATTTGTTTTATTTTGACTGGTTTTGCTTGACAGATGCAGGCATCCTCAATCTGTGGGAATAATATAATGATATTCTGGCCACAATTTACCTTCAGGAGGGGAGACATTTAATACTGCCACTAAACATGTAAAAGTAAAAGTGATACACATCTTTGCTTTTGAAACCAACAGTTCTAACTGCTGTTCAGAGCTCTGACCTGTTATGTCCGACACCTAACCTTTCATCTTTTTTTCTCCTCAGACTCACTGAAGCTGGGTCTCCCCATTCTGGGGTCTGAACAACACGTCCTTCCTTTTAATCTTCCCCAACTCATCTCTCTCTTTTCCCTGAGAAATGAAGTATTAATCCCAAACCTAGGAACTGTATCTTTGATCCACAGGTAAAATAATATGTGAACTGCAGCCATGTTCCACACATTACTTAAAATGGTCCCTGTCCGCCATGCAGGCAATGCTTGCATTTGCTTAAATATGATATCCTACACACACACTCTCTCTCTCTCTCTCTCTCTCTCTCTCATATATATAACACACACACACACACACACACAAATAACTGCCTGGGATATGAGAGGCCTATTTGCAAACCATTGTGTACTGATGACACAAGAATATCAATAGATAGAAACACGTCACTACCAGACTTGAGCAAGAAAATAATGGAACAGCCATACAACTGATTCATTAGTCTTATGAAAACTCATATTTTGCCTTTCCAAACAAATAAAAATGACATGGTGCAACTAGAAGTAGAGATTAATGGGTGCACACTAAATGAAGCTCTGTGCATGAGGTTCTTTGGCATCTAAATGAATAATAAACTGAAATAGCACCAGAAAATGGGTAAGTTAACCAGTAAATTCAGTTCTGCAGACTGTTGTGTTCACCTACAGATGGGAATGATGGCAGATATTGCATATTTTCACTCGGTCTCCCCTTTTTGCATATCTTCTGTGGCAATGCAACTAGGGTCAAAAAAATATTCATTTAGCAGAAGAGCACACTAAGAATACTGCAGAAAATTCATAACTGCACTTGTAGAATAAGCCTCTTCCAGAGACCTAGGATTCAGACACTTACTTGTCAATACATACAGCCCTTAAAAGTATTTTGATAACAAGAGTGAATTTAAGAGGTGCAAAAACAAAGTGGGACACTGCCTCATCAGCCACTACTCCAGAATGCATCAGCTAATTTGGATTCAACTCTACTCTCCGTTTAAACATACAAGGGTAATCCTAAAAGTAAGGTCTCCTATTATTAAATAAGTATATAGACCTGTTTATTTCTACAATGGTTTACATCAGTTTACAGCTTCAACATTTAGCTATTTTTCAACATAATCACCATTTCTGCGATGCATTTTTGTAGACGCTGTGGCAGTTTTTGTATGTCCATGTCATACCAGCTCGCCGCCATAGTCAGGATGATAGGGTGGGTGGGTAATTATGTTCCACTGAAACTGCTGCAGGAGAGAAACGGTTTGCCGAGCGATGTGTGGGCGAGCGTTGTCATGGAGAATGTGTACGCCATTGCTCAACATCCCTCTTCTCCGGTTCTGAATTGCTGTTTGAGTTTTTTCAGAGTCTCACAGTACCTGACAGTGTTAACTGTGGTCCCAGCGATACAGCTCCGACGACAAGGTGAAAGAAGAGGTTCATAACTTTCTGAACAGCATGGTGGCGAGCTGGTAAGACACTGGCATACACAAACTGCCACAGCATCTACATAAATGCATCGTCAGAAATGGTGATTATGTCAAAAAATAGCTAAATGTTCAAGCTGTAAACTGATATAAACCACTGTAGAAATAAACAGGTCTACGTACTTATAAAAAAATAGGAGACCTTACTTTTGGGATTACCCTCGTAGATCGGATAGGGGCCAATATTTTCTTCGACAGTGTGCTGTTACATATGCGGTTGAAGTCCAAACAGCTTACAATGAAATCTGGATTACCCTTGTATAATGGCTTTCAGAATGAATATTCACTCTGCACTGGAGTGTGGGCTGATCTGAAACTTACTGGTAGACTACAACTGAGTGTCAGACTGGGACTTGAATCTGGAACCTTTGCTATACCAACTGAGCTGTCCAAGCTTGGCTTACGACCTGCCCTCACAACTTTACTTCTGCCATTATCTCCTACCTTGCAAACTCCCAAAGCCTGGGGGAATGTTTGCAAACTGAATATTCATTCTTCAGGTGTTCAAATGAGTAAAATGTTTTATAAAAAACAGAACTTACCAATTATGTAAAAGCCTTCTTTAGCTCGTGAGAGAGCTACACACACTCTATTTTCAACTTTCAGAAAACCAATGTTGGCGTCTTCATTGCTCCGTACCAATGACAGTAAAATTATCTTGTTTTCTTCACCTTGAAAATTATCTACAACTGTTATTCGAACATTTGGCAGAGCACCGGATTCCCTTTTCAGCTGAAAATTTAAGCAGTGGCAGTGAGTAAACACCATCAACTTCCCTTATACGTTATACTAGTTTATCCTAAAATAAACTTATTTTATAACATAGCTACTTTGTACAGTATTTCTTTTTAGTTCAGAGGGAAATTTACTTTTCCATGCAAAAATGTCAATTAAATTTAAAACTTCACTATCATAAAACCATTAATTATGGTTAATTTTGCAAACCCTGGTTACTATTTGTACCACTATTTTCCACCAAGGTATCCCCTTGGGTCTCTGTGCCGGTGCAATTTTGCTGTATGTGTGTCTTCCTTTGTTAGCTTTGAAGAAGATCGTTGTCTGGAAGGTTAATATAACCTCACTCTTCCCATCTATGTCTACCAATTTTTCCTCTATGACATAAATACAAATAAAAAGCAGAAAGATCAACAACACACAATACTGAACATAAACTAAGATCAGGACTGCATGCTAGTCCATTAATTGATATCCATAAATGATTTGCCATGTAGGTACATAAAACTTCATTTTTTTATGACAGCAACGCTGTCATCTGAAAAGAGCAGAACTCCAAATACAGAAACCAACACAATTAATTAAAAAATTGTCATAACTTTAATATAGGTGCAACCCTAAAACAATAAATACTGGTGACAGTTGCTAATGGAAGATTGTTTGTATTGGTAATGTTACGGAGACTATTACCTCAAAAGTTACCACTCTCCTAACATTTTACAAATGCTAGTGGGACCAATGACGCTGTTTGGTCCCTTTCCACAAACCAGCCAACAAGTGCTAGAAGAAGGAGCAAGTTATGCTCGGGATTATTGACTGCTGCTATTGCTTTATGATTGGGTCTTGGTCTGAGAATATTACTGGTGATAAGAGTAATTTCCACAATTATCAGTGTGGAGAGATTAGCACTACTCATAATTGATTGTTAGTATAGATGCATATGTCTCTGGAATAAAACTCTAAATAACAGCTTACTGGAATGTTTTAAATAGAGAAGATCCAACGGAGAGCAGCGCGCTTTGTTACAGGATCATTTAGTAATCGCGAAAGCGTTACGGAGATGATAGATAAACTCCAGTGGAAGACTCTGCAGGAGAGACGCTCAGTAGCTCGGTACGGGCTTTTGTTAAAGTTTCGAGAACATACCTTCACCGAAGAGTCAAGCAGTATATTGCTCCCTCCTACGTATATCTCGCGAAGAGACCATGAGGATAAAATCAGAGAGATTAGAGCCCACACACCGACAATCCTTCTTTCCAAGAACAATACGAGACTGGAATAGAAGGCAGAACTGATAGAGGTACTCAGGGTACCCTCCGCCACACACCGTCAGGTGGCTTGCGGAGTATGGATGTAGATGTAGATGTAGAAATCTTTATAAGCTCTACCATATTGTACATTTTTTGCATCTCTATAAACACAAACTTCCATTTCTTTCAACCTGGTGGTATACTGCATATTTAACACAAGATATGGATGAAATAATAATAAACATTTTTGATCTAAAGAAACAAAACTAGAACTTATTTACATGAACAAAGCTACAAGATAAATAAATTTTCTATGGAAACACTGTACATCAATTACTGGATGCTAATCACATAAAAATATCATTGCACATTACCAAACTAAATTCTTCATATTTAAATGTTCACAACTACATTTAATCGCTTTTCTTAGTGTTCTCATACATTAGGTGTGTTGCTGTTGTGGTCTTCAATCTGAAGGCCAGTTTGACACAGCTCCCCATGCTAGGCTATCCTGTGCAAGTTTCCTCATCTCTGCACAACTATGACAACCTATATCCATATGAATCTGCTGACTGTATTCAAACTTCAGTCTACATTCACCATTTTTATCACCCCCCCCCCCCCCCCCCACAAACCCACCCAAATAACTTTCTCCATTACCGAACTGATAATCCCTTGATGCTTGATGCCCTCGTGATGTGTTGTCTCAACTCATCCCTTTTCAGTACGGTACCCCCCTACCATTAATTTCTTTTTTCCCTAATCTGATTCAGTACCTTTCCATTAGCTATTAGATCTACCCTACTAAACTTCAGTATTCTTCTGCAGCACTGCACTTCAAAAGTTTCTTTTCTCTTCTAGTCTGAACTGCTTAGTGTCAATGTTTCATTAGTGTAAATCAGACAATGTGCAAATGCAACAGCAAGTGCATGGACTTTCAGAATCAGCTAGATAAACGGAAGATATTTCTCTTTTAAAAATGACATGCTGTGTCCTATTTACTACTTCTACCAACCACACAGCTGATCTAATATTATATAAGCTCATGTTCTATTCAACAACAAAGCATCTGGAATAGTGTGGAACACCTTCCTGAAGTTAGTAACATAGCATTGACTGGGCACCTGTTACTACTGTGTTCTAAGTCTTAATTGAACACAGCAACACCATTGGTTGCTAATTCCAAGGTGATTGCTATAGAGGCACTTTTTTCTCCTTCGGGAAGGTCATGTTTATTACACTCGTGTAAGACATGCTATAAAATTCTGCAACAGATTGATTCCAAGAATACAGTGCTATGATTGTGCATATTTGCTCAATGAACCTGCTACACTCCTAAAAGAGGAGCAAGTTTTTAATTTATTCTAAGTAAAATCTCACAGGTTTCTCATTAGGTCAGGCACAACTATGCTAGTTGATTTCATATCCCGTAGTAGCTTATTTTGATAGCTGTTATTTTCCACTCTCACAGGTCATACATTTGCATTTCCTACTCGTATAACAACACTGAAGAACAAAAATATTAAAAGGAAATGAAAAACACTAAGCCTATTATTTAAAATATCCTTGTCTAAGTATTTGAGCTTGAAGGTTTCAACTCTGCTTTTTCCATTAATGCTGCGTTACTTATAGTCCTATCAAAAACAGTTTTCATTGAAAATTTCCTTGCATGAATTAGCTTCAATTACATTTCATAGCCCACTTACTTCAGGAATTTAGATGTATCAATAGGTACACATTTTGGTCTGGTGTATTCAACAAAGACTGCAAAGCTTTTCACTGTCCAGATAAACTTCAAAAGTTCTTCATGGACAGCAAAAAGCTCTCCTTGAACTTCTTCAGATTTCTCATACATTGTCACAAGAACTTCACTATTGTATGACACTGATGTCAACATCACCAATAAATCATAGATCCTAGAGCTGTCCAAATCTACAGCATATGATCCACTCTCCAGTATTGTATG
This sequence comes from Schistocerca piceifrons, assembly GCF_021461385.2. Taxonomy (NCBI): domain Eukaryota; kingdom Metazoa; phylum Arthropoda; class Insecta; order Orthoptera; family Acrididae; genus Schistocerca; species Schistocerca piceifrons. The sequence goes on from NC_060139.1 coordinate 859,335,062, forward strand.
AAACTGTATATCGTGCACCATTCAGTACCTTTGAACATACCTGGCTATGTCTCACTGTCTTGCTTGGGATTGTTCTTTGGATATTCTATGTTTGACTGAAAATGACATGTACTTCAGACTGATTTCTGAACTGCATGCTATTGCCTTTCATGATTCAATGCAATGTTCTTGCAACATTTCTGCTTGTCACTGGATTGCTGATACCCACACCAATCTCTAATTTTCTGTTTACTGTTCGGCCACTAAATCTATTGGCCCATTTGCTTCTAGCCACTCTGCTGCCATTTCCAGCCTCTTCTGTGTCACACTATCTTGTCACATAGTATAACAACTACAGTTTCTATTTTTAAGTCTCTTACTTTGCAGTATCAATATTGCAGAAATAGTGTATTTGCATGACATATGCCCCATAATTTCATTTATAGTACAGTTTCAGCTGATATAGACTTTCATTAGCTACAACAAAAGCCATGACGCAGTAAATGTACTTGGAAATGGGACTGAGTAGTCCAATATCCTTAAAGAGAGCTCTGTAATAAGTGTAGTTATCTACTCTAAGAGTTATACTTACTGCTGACTTCTGCTGAATAAATATTTTATTTACTTTAGGTGCTGTGCCCCAAAAGATAATATCATAAAACAGGGGATTAAAATATTCAAAATAAGCCAAAGCAATGAGAGATACTTCTAACAAGGAGGGGTCCCCAGCAGTGGTACGGACTTTTTTAAAGCATTTATATGTTGATATAGAGCCCACATTTGCGAGTAATTGACACAACACCTTCAGAATTTTCACTGATGCTATAGGGGCTCGTATTCTGGTTACATCAAGGCAAATATCAATGTGTAGAACCTTGATGGAATCATGGAAGTGTTTACTTTTATTTTGTGTCTGAATAACACATTTTTAGATGACAAGGGGACAACTGAGCCATGCTGCCAGGTCCATACCTCGCACCCAACTCATGAGTATGTCTGTGGTGCTGCGATATGAGGGTCTCTTTGGTTTCTTCAGACAGAGCAGGATGGGACAGCAAGTGGGAGAGATTTCTGGTGGCTGAAAGAGGTTGCTGGCAGTCTGTTGTGGCTACGAGGCACTCAGTGTGGAAGGGCTCTTGTTTGGAGCTCGCTGGGTGAGTAAGAAGAAAGAGCAAAAACATGCCGATGTTCCTGCACTGTAGCTGGGGACACGCCAAGACCAGAAGATGTGCGACCTGCAGCAACTTCTGTTTTCCAGACTTTGCTGTTGGTGCTGGTTTATCTGGAGGATGAAGCCTTGCTGCTCCTGGACCTATTAAGACTGGGTGACCGCCACAATTATCCTCATGCATTGGTGGTGTTCCTCAGATCTGGACAGTGGAGTGTTTGCACAGTTCTTGGAATATTATCTGCCAGCTTGCCCATATGCCATGTAATGATGCACCACTTTCTTCTTCATTTCAACATATGCCCGTATTGCTTTTTTAGTGTGCCTTTGGTGGGTTCATGCCAATCTAGCGATGCTATTCTAAGCCTCCCTCTTGGGCGTAATTTTTTTTTGTTTTTGCTTTTGGCCTCTATTGCCAAGTATTTCTGTTTTATTGAGTACACCTGGTGAGGGGGCTTTAAATGTAATTATGTTTGGGCTACTGTACTCACTTGTTTTTTTTTATTTTTTTTATTTTATTTTAAAAGAGCACATTTGGCTATTTGAGCCACCTTTAAGAATTTCATGTTTGACCTTGTTAAAGCTTTCAACCTCTCCCGAGGCACCGCTTTTTTTAGTTACATTAAAAATGGCAGCTGTAATACACGTTTTCTCACTTGTCTTAATAGAGTTTTGGGGTGTTATAGAAGTCAATTATAATCTATTTCACTCATACTAGGAAAGCCTTCCATTCAACCTACATACCCACTCTCCAGCACCTGGAGGAGCATTCCAGACACCACTTCCATAAGTTATCTAACTTGCTGACAATCTAATGTCATCTCACGGAACCAGTATCCAACCCCTTTCGTACCCACAGAGTTACTCCTTATCTATTGCTTATAGCAGCTAAACCCTGCCTAGCTAACCTTTTCAACAGGCCACGTCCTCTAAAGCTCCCTACCAACTCTCCACCAAATGCAGAGCCAAAACATTCTCATAACACTGTTGTTAACCTTTCCATCAAAACCCACAGCTCTACAGAAGTTTCAGTCCTATTCAAAGGCCTCACCTTTAGCCCTACACCCAAATTTAACCATGCTGGACTTGTTAAAGACCTACTATCCTTCTCCCTATATCTGCAATGGAAGCACTTCTTTGCCACCAATCCCACCATCCAGAACCACCCTAATTCCAACACTGAACCCTTCCCCTATCAGTTCCCAACTAACCAACCACTGGTCACCTTCCAAGAATTCCTTACCTCCAATTTAGCCTCACCATCATTCCCCCCATTCCTTCCTCCTCAGAACACCAACCTTTCCATACAAGAAAGAACAGCCACACACAACCTATATAAAAAAAAATCCTGACCTAATCATCCTACCTGCAGACAGAGGTTCCACTACTGCTGTTATGAATCACAGTGACTACCTGGCAGAAGGCCTATGCTAATTATCTGACTGCTCGGTCTATAAACTGTTCCAGAGCGACCCCATCCCTGCATTCCAAAACAAACTCCAATCGGTGCTTAAGGGGGTCCGGAACGATCCATCTCCTCCATGTTAATTTTAGCAAATAGAAGGAACATTTCTTCTAAAACCATTAAACATATTGCTCTGAAATATGGACTACATGTTCAGTGAATATTTCTCTACAAAGTTATAATGCTACGTTAAGAAATATTTATTGGTTTTTGTTTTACAATTTTTCTAAACAGATGCTTTTTTTTTTCTTTAAAATTTCGCACTTTTTCTTCTATAACTCATGAAATATAAAATATTTTTTTACAATTTATTATACAAATGAAGGAAAAGAAGTCAACAATACTGTGTCTAAATTTCATTGATATACTGTTAGCAGTTTTTGAGAAAATGTTTCTCAAAGATGAAAATTTTAAAGTTACGGGAAATGGCTTCCAAAGTTTTTTAATACATTCCTGCCCCATATGATAGATTATCAGTATCCTCTTCTTCTTACAGTGTTAGTTTCCCTTTCACTGGTCTTTTCTTCCCCTTTGCTGCATGTTGTAAGCTTTTGTCTCTTATTCCTGCACCTCTTAGTCTTTCTTCATCAATTAGGCGCATTGTGGAAATGGTGTTGTGTCCTGGTTGTTCAGCACATCAAATTTGATAATGTTTCCTTCATTGTATGTTGCCACTGCATCATACACTCCAAAATGCAAAATTTTTATCAGTACAAACATTCTTTTGGGAATCCTAATCCATATTAAATTATTTACACTTTCATTTGAATGTTGTGTTTTCCCATGTAAACACTTTTCCAATAAACTTGGCTGTGATAAATCTCTGAATACGGGCATAATTACATCAATTAGAGCATTTGGCAAACTATTTTTATGGGCATATTCCTTTCCTGATTGGTACTTACACTATGAGTCATCACCTGTGGGGCACAGTGCACGTTGTCGGTGCTCATTTGTTGAAACACTATGAAAAAATAATGCCCATACTGCTCTCCTCATATGCTCAATGCTTCTTGTATTTTGCCTAATTGCACACCCATAATACCTCTGCAATCTATCAATTGCTTCATCTGTCAATCTTCCTCTTCCTCCAAGGGTCTTACCATCACTAAGCTTCTGGGATCCTAATGTCTGCTTTAGTTTGTGCAAGCGAACCCCCATGCGATTCTGCACATGTCCAATGCACTCCTGTATTTTAATGTGAATTTTATTGCCATAAGGTTCGAGTTCCTCTACAGCTTTATATCCCTTAGAATCACCAATTCCTACATAGTTAGTGTATCGTACATTATACCACTCCTATGATCTGGAAAAAATTGCTTTCACTCCCTCTACTTCCATCGCTCCACTCATGCCATGAAAATTTGCTTCACAACTTTCACTATGTTCGTCCTTGGTATTGGCCTTACATCTACAATGTATTGAAAGGATAGCAACATCAAATACTTTGCAACTGTCTCCCCTGGCAGCTGTCACAACTCCATTTAGAGATTTATGACCTCTACATTGCCATGATCCATCTAAAACAACAGTTAAATCTCTACAATCCCCATTATCTGTCACAGCTTCTTCAACTGCCTTCTTCATTGTTGCTTGAGCAGTGTCTTCAGCAAAAGATCCCACCAATTCATTATAAAATCCAAACTTGGTTGGTTGTTCTGGCAAGATCATAATTCCACATAACATTGTCCCTGCAGCACTGCCCTTGCCAATGCAATGCAAGCCATACAATAACCTAACATTTATATCATACACCTTATTTCCACTATTACCACTACGAGGAATACTGTTAGAATTAGAAAACAAAACTTCTGCAGCACATTTGTTACACTTCAATAACATTTCACATGCCAAACCAATGTGTGAAGTTATTTTCAATTCCAGTCCTCTTTCTTTGCAAACCTGGCATAATACTTTATGTTTCCAAATATTAGAGAGCAAGGAAATTTTAATTATTTCATTCACATCATTACTGTCACTTTCATAGTTTTCAAATTTTTCTTTGCTGTCACAGTTTCTTGTTGGAAGAAGTTCTATCACATTCACCTGGAGTAGCCGGTGAAGCAGTCTGAACAGCATCTCCCTTCGAAACAACGTAAGATTTCTTCTTCCACTTATTGTGGCTTTTCTTAAACACTTGATTGCTGAAATCGAGCATACTGATATCCACAAACCAAATACGTAAAACAGGTACGAGCAAAACTCATCAAATACGCAACACTGAACAGCTAAACAACACAAAGCAATCTCCACAAGTCAACACACATGGCATACCGATATGAACAGTCACTTGGCACAGAGATAAAGCCATACAATGTTGGAAAACAAAACACTGTCTAATTTCGCGCAGATACCCTGCTTGCATCCAGCGAGTGGTGCCATCAGAGGTGACACACCAAGTCGCTACAACAATTTACGTGGTGTGTCATCTTTGTAGTGATAAAAAACACGCTTAGAATTCACTTAGAAGGGTGAAACCTGATTTGTTTTATTCAGAAGACTCCAAATAATTTTATAATGAAAAAACCAAAAGACGTTAATGTTGCTATTTTCATCGTTCCAGCTCCCCTTAAAGCCTTAGGCTCATCCCAGAACATCTCCTCTGAATCCATTTCCCTCCTCACCTCTATGATACACTACATACCCACTTTCTATATGCTCCCCAGAATCCACAATCCTGGATGCCCCATTGTGGCTGGTTATAGTGACCCATAAGAAAGAATTTCAGCCCTCATTGACCAACAACTACAACCAATTGCCCTTAATCTAACATCCCACTTCAAACACACAAACCACGTCCTTCACTGACTCTCCACCACCACCATCCGTTTACCTCCTGGGCTCTACTCTTCACTGCTGATGCCACATCCCTATACACCAACATCCCTCATGTTCATGGTCTTCACTATTGAACATTACCTTTCCCAATGTCCTTCAGACTCAAAATCCACTTCCTCATACACCTTACTTACTTTATCCAAACCCACAACTACTTCTCATTTGAAGGGAAGGTATATAAACAAATCCGCGGCACAGCCATGGGCACCCGCATGGCAGCCCCCTACACCAACCTTTTTATGGGCCATCTAGATACATTCCTATCCTCCCAAAACACCAAACCCCTTGTCTGGTTCAGTTTCTGATGATATCTTCATGGTCTGGCCTCAGCACCAAGACGCCCTATCTTCGTTCCTCCATAATCTCAACGCCTTCTCTCCAATCTGCTTCATGTGGTCCTTCTCAACCCAGTGTGTCACCTCTCTAGATGTTGACCTCCACCTCCCTTATGGCTCCATTCACTCCTCTGTTGACATTAAACCCACCAGTCACCAAGAGTACCTGCACTTTGACAGCTGTCATCCCTTTCACACCAAAAAATCTCTCCCATATAGCCCGGCTACCTGGGAACAGCGTAACTGCAGTGACAAAAACTCCCTTGGTCAGTTTGCTGAGGGTCTCACCAAGGCCTCCACACACAGGCACTATACCACGGGCCTAGTCCACAACAGATCTCCTGTACCATTTCCCCCAAACCTCCCACCATACCCAAGGACTAGCCACAAAGGTTGCTGGTTGTTTTGGGGAAGGAGACCAGAGAGCGAGGTCATCGGTCTCATCGGATTAGGGAAGGACGGGGAAGGATGTCGGCCATGCCTTTCGAAAGGAACCATCCCGGCATTTGCCTCGAGTGATTTAGGGAAATCACAGAAAACCTAAATCAGGATGGCTGGACGCGGGATTGAACCGTCGTCCTCCCGAATGCAAGTCCATAGCCACAAAGGAGTGTCCCCTTCATCACCCAGGACCACCCTGGACTGTAAAAACTGAACCACATCCTTCGCTAGTGCTCTGATTACCCACCACTGAGCCCTAAGTGAGGGGCATCCTACTCGAGATAGTCCTCCCCCCCCCCCCCCCCCCAAGTGGTGTTCCATCGCTCACCTAACTTCCATAACATACTAGTCTATCCCTATGCCACTCCCAATCCCAACCCCTTGCCCCAAGGATCATATCCCTATGGAAGTCCCATGTGCAAAACCTGCTCAATTCACCCTTCCAACACTTCCTATTCCAGTCCTGTCACATGTTTATCCAATCCCATCAGGGGCCAGGCCACCTGTGAAAGCAGCCATGTCATTTACCAGCACTGCTTTTTATATTTGTACGACTGCCAACAAGCTGTCCACCAGGATAAGCAGCCACTGTCAAACTGTGGCCAAATGCAAAGTAGACCACCTTTTGGCACAACATGCAGCAGGACATAACACATTTGATTTCAATGGCTGCTTAACTATCTGAGCTGTCTGGATCCTTCCCTACACCACCAGCTTCTCTGAACTGTGCAGATGGGAGTTATCTTTACAACATATTCTCCGCTTCCATAATTATCCCAGCCTCAAACTACAGTAACATAATGTCCCACACCCTCTACCCAACAGTTCCCACCCCTTTGTCCTATCATCTCCTCCCCATTCTCTTCTTCCACCCTGTTTATTTGCAGCCCTCTGCCAATGCATCCACCCATTTTTCCCTGCTCCTCTCCTTTCTTGTTCCCCCCCCCCCCCCACAACATTGTACCAGACAGCGTTCGTCTCTTTCCCCACCTGTATACTGCTATCCCTTTCCCTTCTCCTTCCCCACCCGTCCAGCTTGCTCCTTGCCTCCCACATGATGTTGCATTCTGGCACGCAGAAAGCTATATGTGAGTGACTTTTAATTGTGCCTGGTTGCAACTTGATAAGTCTTCCACAGAAGTGGTAATTTGTTTTTTCCTACATTGTCACTATTCCTACCTGGAGTTTCCATTGTTTGATTTATGTGAAACATTTGGAATTTTTAAAACATATGTGTAGTTCATATTTCTTTATTAATTAACAATGTAAGGATACGATTCATTTGCTACTTCATGTATGGATGACATGTTAAGTTGCAGACAGAATTAAAAGACACTTACACACTATCCTTTATTAATTCATGTTTTATGAGAAGTTCAATTATGATTACTAGAATAATGTAACAAGTGGATAAATAATTTCCAAATTTTGCAAGCATTGATCAAAATAGAGTATAAATCATGCCATTTTCTGAAGGATAAAAGAAAGAAAATGCCTCTCTCTGTCTTTTAAACTGCTCAGATTCTATCTGCTATTCCACTGAAGAGCCAAAAAAACTGGCACACCTGCCTAATATAGTGTAGGGCTCCCGTAAGCACGCAGAAGTGCGGCAACATGATGTGGCATAGTCTCGATTAATGTCTGAAGAAGTGCTGGAGGGAACTGACACCAATAATCCTGCAGGGCTGTCCATAAATCCGTAACAGCACCTTGCAAGGCATCCCAGATATGCTCAATAATGTTCATGTCTGGGGAGTTTGGTGGCCAGCGAGTGTTTAAACTCAGAAGAGAGTTCCTGGAGCCCCTCTGTAGAAATTCTGAATGTGTGGGATGTCGCATTGTCCTGTTGGAACTGCCCAAGTCAATTGGAATGCACAATGGACCTGTATGGATGCAGGTGATCATACAGGATGCTTATGTTCATGTCACCTGTCAGAGTCGTATCCAGACATACCGGGGGTCCCATATCACTCCAACTGTACATGCCCCACATCATTATAGAGCCTCCACCAGCTCGAACAGTCCCCTGCTGATATGCAGGGTCCTTGGATTAAAGAGGTTGTCTCCACACCCATAAACTTCCATCAGCTCGATAAAATTTGAAAGAAAACTGGTCTGACCAGGCAACATGTTTCCAGTCGTCAACAGTCCAATATCGTGCTGACGGGGCTAGGCAAGGCGTAAAGCTTTTGTGTCGTGCAGTCATCAAAGGTACAGGAGTGGGTCTTCAGCTTCAAAAGCCCATATCAATGATGTTTCATTGAATGGTTGACATGCTGACACTTGTTGATGGTCCAGAATTGAAATCTGCAGAAGGGTGGCACTTCTGTCATACTGAGTGACTCCTTCAGTCATCACTGATTGCGTTCTTGCAGGATCTTTATCCATCCACAGTGATGTTGGAGATTTGATGTTTCACCGGATTCCTGATATTCACTGTACACTTGTGAAATGATCGTAAGGGAAAATCCCCAATTCATCGCTACCTCAGAGATGCTGTGCCCCATCGCTCATGTGCCAGTTATAACAGTATGTTCAAACTCACTTCAATCTAGCTAATCTGCAATTGCAGCAGCAGTAACCGATCGAACAACTGCGCCAGACACTTGTTGTCTTATATAGGAATTACCGACTGCAGCGCTGCATTCTGCCTGTTTACATCTCTCTGTATTTGAATACACATGCCTATACCAATTTCTTTGGCACTTCAGTGTATTATTTCTTCTCCTGTGCCACTGCATGGCCCACTTTTTCTTAAATCCTTCGCTCATCATTATCAATCTTTGTCTCTGAAATCCATCTGTACCTCTCCAGTTCAGATTCAGATGGACTGTTCCCACAACCTGTTTACTCCTTTTCCTAGATAACTCCCCTCCACTTATGCTGTCTGCTGTCATCATAATTTATCATTTTTCTCTTCAATAACTATTCTTTGTCAGTCAGAGTGTCTCCTCCAATCAGACTTTTTATATATTTAGGCAGTGTTCTCCAAAGTTCACTATATTTCAAAAATCATCATTTACCAGTACATCTAGTGAAAGGGAGCTAAAGCAACTTTCTTTCATAATATGCTTTGACATCAGGTGCATTTTTGCTACTCAGTACACGCTCTTCGCAAATTATCTCATTAAGTATTTTGTATTTCTTGGCCAGTGCTTATTCAGGCAACTTTGCAGAAATTCTTCACGGCTTTGATACTGATTTACTCTATATGTCCATGACCTACAGACTTCTCCCAAAAGACTAAATACACTGTCAAACCTTTTCTTCTCTACAGCTAGTAGTTGTATATATTTTTGATACTCATTAATCAAATCCAAGAATGGGCATGATCTCTTTTCTGTAATTCCAGCTCTCTACATTTTTCCTGAATTCCTCATAAGTGCTTTCCAGAACATGGCAATTATACCAAAAAAGAAACACTTTCCTGATGTTGTACATGCAAAATCTTTGCTGCTTTCTCACTTAGGATAAAAATTTGGGTTTATTTCTTGTTGCTAGCATAACATCTATGAGCCATAAATACAGTCATGTTTATAATGAACAGTGCTACTGTCACGTAGCTATTAAGGGTTCAGTCCTCGTATATAGATAATCAAGTAAATTGTAAAGGACTGACTACAGAGGCACGTTTTTAATTTTCTTTTCAATCTAAAGTGATTTTCTACTTCTTGCTTAGACACATAAGTGTGTTTTGAAGATCTTTGCAATGTAATAGAGAGCCCTGCCTTGTAACACAAATAAAGACAAAATAATAATTGGAAATTGTTTGTATTGTGATTGTGAAAACCAGTAATCAACTGAAACTTATTTTTATTATTTGCAACAATTTCATTAAGAACTAAATGAAACAAGAAATCAGTAAAAGAATTCCAGGGTAGCAGAAATTTTTTGGAAGTAAGTGAATGCACAGATATCAATACAGATTTCATCTACGATATTTTCTTGCCAAGGCTACTTAGAATTAATTATTTCCAGGTTTCGTATGACTCCCACAATTAAATTACCAACAAGAACATACTGTCAATCCAAAAAATTTCAAGACTGGTGAATAAAAAATTGAGAAGAATTAAGATGGTGGTTTAATACTTCAGGTGTTCTACACTGTTTCCCCCATTTGAGAGCAATGCACACAAAAATCACACGAGGGCGTGCTGAGAAGTAATGCCTCCAAAAATTTTAATGTGAAAACTCTTCATGCATTTTAAATAGAACAAACTTTGTAAAGATTCTACATCGCTATTCTTCATGTTTACAATGTATTTATTTTTCAACACAGACACCCTGGTGACAAACACATTTCTCCAACAAGAGACCACTTTGTTGATATCATCACTGTAAAATGTTTGACTTTGTAGACAGAGCCACAACCTACTCCTGCCTGCATAACCTTTCACCACTATCAGAGTGAAATCCTCACCACTATCAGAGTGAAATCCTCAAAGGTGTTCTTTAAGTTCTGGTAACAGATGAAAATTGGATGGGGCCACATCAGGATGGTATGGAGGATGACTGGTGGTGGTGAACCCAAGGCGTTTGATTGTTGCAATGCTTGTGTGGGGTTAGGCATTGTCATGCTGAAGGAAACAGTGCTCCAGAGGTAAACAAACTCTTTGAATTCGGAACTCTTATTACCGGTATGCTGTCTCTTACTCACCGATATAGTTACGTTACACACCACAATTTGCAAATATACAGACACGAAAAATAATGATGCAGAATGTTAATAACATTTTTTTAATTTAAAATGCTTTAAGAGTCTCCAGAAAAATAAATTATATTTTCCTCCTGCCACTGCTTGGTGAGTAGATTTTTCATCTATCCAATTACACTATATTTACAAATATGAGACATAGTGATCTATGGGAATATATCGGATGAAACTCACTGTGTGAAGTTCTTGGGTGTCAAGATGGATAATAAACTGCAGTGGCATCAGTATGCGACCAAGTTAACTAAAAAATCAATTCTGCCAGCTTTGCACTCACTTCTCTCTCTCTCTCTCTCTCTCTCTCTCTCTCTCCCCCCCCCCCCCTCCCCCCCCCTCCCTGTGTTGAACTGCAGACAAGATTGCTAGTATATTTTCACTCAATTCTGTTCCGTGGCTCAATCTTCTGGAGCATTACAGCTAAGGTGAAAAATGTGTTTATTCTACAGAAGTGTGCAGTAAGAATATTGTGTAACATACATACCTGACAATCTTGCAAAAGCCATTTCAGGGACTTAGGGGTTCTCCCTCTTACATTGCAATACAAATACCCGTAACGGTATTTGTGGTTAATAACAAGACTAATTTTAGGATGAGCTCAGCAATTCACAACCGTAACACCAGAAGTAGAGGTAATTTCAATTTTGACTATGCATCCTTTTACAGGATTCAGAATGGAGCTTTATCTTCTGGTGTGAAAGTCAGTAACAGGTTTCCAATGAACATCAGACAGGAAAATGAAAATCCTCACATATATACATGCAAAGTAAAAGAATAGTCATGATGACATGAAACCTAAAAGAATGACACAGCCACCGGACTTAACAAGTCAGAAATATAGCATCTACTCTCCAAATTGCAGGCTACATGAACCAGAGGTGATGGTGTTGTGTATCCGAGGAAATTGCCAGATATTGGGCCCATAATGACAATGATGAATGCAATTTAGAGATGTTCATTCTCCTCAACATCTCACTACAAAGATAGGTCAACTATGATGCTATACTCAGAACAGTGCCTCATCTGAAAAGATGAAGTTATGTCACTCCAGTGTACAGTGTTATCATTACCATTACCAGTGTGCATCTTCCCACTGCCACAGCGAAGAAAACTGCTATAATGGCTACCATGATGATTTTATGTTATGTTATGTTATGTTAACCGGAGACCTAGAAATGACGGAGAGGCTCCTATGTGATCATTCCATTTCATATCCCTACAAACTGTTACACCCACATTGTTATGTGAGTTGGTTGATTCCAATAGAAACTCACTGGTATTACAGACATAGGATACTACATTTTTCGTTCTGTGAAGTGCAAAATTTTACATTTCTGAACATTTAGAGCAAGTTGCCAATCTCTGCTCCATGTTGAAATCTGATTAAAATCTGACTGAATATTTATGTAGCTTCTCTCAGATAGTACTTCATTACAGCATCTGCAAAAAGCCTGATTTTACTGTTAATAATGTCTGCAAGGTCATTAATATACAACACGAACAGCCCACATTGTAGCAATGTAAAGGGACACCTTCCTCTAACATTACCTTTATTCGACAGAAGTAATTGATACCAAAAATATTTTCAAATGTTGTATAGATTAATATTATCTATGCTGTTTAACTAAAAGAATTTCATATATGATGTATTATATTTCAGGCTGAAATGTATAAAAAGAAGTTATTTTATTACTTTATTAAAATTGATTTGTAGTAACTCTGTACATACAGTTAAAACTACTTTTCTTTTAGATATATTTGAAATTACAAAATATCTGGTATACTTAAAATTCCTATTATTAATGGCACTATCTGAAAATATTTATTAAATTTATTTCTGGATTCATTTATAGAAGAATGATATAACTTGGTGACGATTCTTCTTTTCTCAAGAACATTTGTAAACTATTTTTGTTTTATAAACTCTTTGGAATATTGTTAGTACTGCAGAACGAGTTAGTGGTGGGTATTCCTCTGATGGAATCAGACGTTTTTAATTTTGGCAATAACAATGTAATTTTTGGTTTTATGGAAGTGGAAATTGTAAAGACAGCATGATATAGAAAAATGTGATAGAATTAAGGAAGGGGGGAAAAAAAGTACAAAAACAGAAATTGCTCAGCAGACTTACTTAATAGTTATCATTTCATTTGGAACCTACAAAGTCAAAAAGTTTCAGCCTCAAGAATCTACCCCTAGATGTGACGGACTGGGGCAAACTATGAGAAAAGAAGATACATAAAAATGTTTATTTTTAAATCTTACTCCTCTCGAAACTTATGAAACGAGCCAATAATTTAGAAGAGTGAAAATCAACTGGTGATGTGAGGGAGGGTAAGATTACAGCATCTTATATCATGCTGTCAGTGCTGACAACTTCAATATGCTTTGCATTAAAAAAGCAGATCACCCTTCTATCCCAGTAATCAATACCACATTGTGTAAGAACTATAAACATTTTCTTTCATTTAACATTACCAACAGATTTCTTCCAACATGTTATTTCTATAATATGGAAAGAACAGATTTCCACTCACCACATAGAAGAGACATCGAGTTATGGTCAGGCACAATGAAAAGAAGAGTCTTGGAAAAAGTAGAAAACACATTCACACAAGCACAATTCACACTTACATGGCCACCATATTCTCCGGGCACTAAGAATGAATATGACAGTGCCCACGTTTATGAGTTGTGCTTGAGTGAATATGTGCGTTTTTCATACTTCTGAAGAAGGATTTTGTCCGAAAGTTGAAATATTTCTAGGAAGGATTTCATTGTGCCTATATGCGACTCATCACCTCATTTATGGGGTAAATAGCGATATATCCTTTCATATTGTTGTTATTCCATCCTGGACTTTCCAGTTTTTGAATATGCTATTTCTGCTGCATACAAAACTTGAAGCTCAGGAATGACTACTGTTGATTACAGTGGGACAAACGCAAAGGAACACTTTGGACATTTTTTTCATGGAGTTAAGTGATTCATGAGGATTTCACAACGCTGTCGTAGGTTTCCCTCAGACTACTTAAAGGTAAGAAGAGAAAACAAAGAATCATTATAGAATCTACAAAACCTGCCAAATAAGTATCTATCTACTGATAAAAAGAACAAAATCATACCTAAGGACACATGCTGGAAACAGTTTCCCTTGCATTGTCAACTGTACTGGGGGTAAGTGTAGGTAGATGTTGAGGATGACGTTTTGTTGGTGGAGTGAAATCCTCTCTGTCTATTTACACATTTATATTTGCAAAAGGACTATCTACTTTGGCAGATTTTGTAGATACATTTATTAGAATAAGATTTATAGCTTTTTACACAAATTTAAAAAAAAAAATTTTAATTTTTAGCATTTGTTATGAGGGTATGGCAGATGGTGAAGAGTAGAGAGCATTAAACAAGGAAATTATTGATAGGGTTTGTAATTAACTATACTATAGCAATGTAGAAAACACATTTGCTGTTGCTAATACGGACAACCATCAGCTATATAAGGGAATTATGACAATTAAGATTAGTGCTGGACTGGGATCTTGGATTTCCTTCTTTATATGAGTGGTTGCCTTAACTGCTTCAGTTATTCAAGCATGACTCACGATCAGACCCAAACTACCATACATTATTGCTCCTGTATCACAACCTGTACTTGTACGCACATTACGTAATTCCCGTTTGAAATAGGACATTTTAACTGAAAATTGCTGCTCAGTATAAGCAGATAAAATTATATTGTAGTAAATGTATGTCTGAAACAATATTGTTCTGCAATATAAACAAGGAGGAAGAACAATTAGTTCCCTTTCCATTCATTAGTAAAAATGAATATCAGATACATGTTTACATGTAGGTTGTGTCGTATTGGTCATGATGCACAGTTGTTACGACACAATTTCCCCAGAGTATGCTGGATGGAGAATACAGGTGCAGCAATTGGACTGGAAGAGAAATTACAGTACACTTCACACAGTCATTTTTTCAGATGTGCCCCCTGTGTTCCCTTTTCTAATGACAGTGTAGTAATCCATTTCTAGACATTCTCCAAGTGGTATTGTTATACCAAAGTGGATCTTCATAATCTTTTATTATCTTTGAACAATATTCTTGAACCTCCAGCTGTGAAAAGTGGTTAAAAACCCACGAGCTTTCAGACAAATGCTCCTTGGACATAGTCACGCGGACTGTGTCATAAGTTTGCTACTATTGTCCTTACATAGCCATGCTATTTCCTAGATAACTATGTAGTGACACTGTTACCACATAAGGTAATGTTTCGATTACAAGACCACCATGCCTGCTTCAAGCTTCCAATGGCTGTGTCTCCAGTTATACTCAGCTGCAGATCACCATCTTTACAGAAGATGTCAGCAATTTTTATCTCACTCACTCCTTTTATAATGCTATCTTAGAAACTGTTTGTCCATTTAATAATAAATATCTTGTCAAATGCAATTCGGTATCCATTTTCCACAGCGTCTACATCTACATCTATACTCTGCAAACCACTGAAGTGTGTGGCAGAGGGTACATCCCACTGCAACAGTTTCTGTTCCATTCATGTATGGAGTGTGGGAACAATGACTGCTTAAATGCATCCATGCATGTTGTAATTAATCTAATCTTGTCCTCATGATCCTTACAGAACAGATATGTACGTGGTTGTAGTATATTCCTAGAATCATCATTTAAAGATGGTTCCTTGAACTATTCTACCACTGATATCTCACAATGCAATAGATAAAAGCACTGTTCAATAATGCACACAGTCTGTTCAACAGAGAACTGTCCACATCCACATGGTATTTTGTATGTCTCTAGCATTCTGAGACATGACTCATATGAGTTATTGAATTTTTACTGAAGGCCTGGGGAATGAGTCAGTTTTGGACCTTTTGAGGAGCTGGCTAATCTTTCATGTTACAGAGCCACAGAATGGCAATTATGCAAGTTTGTCCTTCTCAGGGCCCTTCTGCTTATGTACTCTCAGTGAAGTTGCTAGTGAAATTTGTTGAATGTTGTCTCAGTTCTTCAGGTAAGTTTTCAGCACTTATAATGGTTTCTGCTTGATGCATGAAGGTCCTCAGAATGGAATATTTCTGTGCTTGGAAGAGAGGGGGATGGGGGGATAGCTGGTAGTATGTAGATACCAATCTATGTGGCCAAGACATCCATTGTTTTTTGACAGAAAGAATGTTGAGGAACTTGATTCATATTTATCTAGACTGCGGTCCATGCTTTTGAGCTTAAACCACAGTTATTCTAGTGAGCAGAACATAATGGAGATACAATCACATTAGCAGCTCATGCAAGGTCACTTTATAAACCACCTAAGCTTTCTACTGTCCTTGTAAAACCACGACATTCCTGGGCCATTATTCCTACCACAAAATTCCTATCCCTACAAATGTCCCCACTAGGAAACCTGTTCCACGCATCCAACCACTACAGACAGCTCTCTCCAGCACCAGCCCTGGTAAATCCCACAACATCAAAGACAGGGCAACATTTGAAACAACACATGTTGTTTACCAACTAATGCGTCGACCACAAAGCGTTTTGTGTAGGAATGACCACCACTAAGCCAGCAACATTTGAAACCACACGTTATTTACCAACTGACATGTCCACGACATAGCTTTTTAGGTAGGAATGGCTATAACCAAACCAGCTGAGTGCGTGAATGAACACAGATGAACTTTCTACCTTAGAGATGCCCTTACCTAGTTGCTGAGTGTGCTCTACAGCATGACTAAAGGACTACACTCTTTGGGCCACTTTGTAACACCCCCGATACTAGAGATGGGAATTTATCGTTCAACACATTCTTGTGTCCCATCATCATTGTGGTTCTAACCTCCATTAACAAACCACATTCCCCAATTATTTCTCTATATTTTTTCAATGATGACATTCCCTAAATTATTGGATCATTTTTCCCCCTCTCCCTCTTTCCCCATTTTTATTTTTCGTTTTCCACTCTCCATTTTCATTATCCCCGGTCTCCTTTCATGGTTTAAAAATTCTTCATGACACTACTTATTATTCATCAAATTTCTCTTCCTCTCAGTCCAATGTGTTTTTATTTCTTGTTCCATCCACACATCATCTCTGAATTGAAACTGGCACTATTTTTACCAATGCTATATCTTTGGAATTGTACTGCCCCTTCATCTTTCTCTCTCTCCATCATAACAACAGGCGAGTCCCACACATCCTGGGGTTTGAGTGACCTCTCCCTCTCTCTCAAGCTAATCCTCTTTCCTCCCTAAAGAAGACATTAACAGTTCCAAATGATGGGAACAGTGTTTTCTGTTTTTAAAAGTGTGCATTCGTAGTACAGAAATTTTCATCTGTTGAAGGTACATTCTAGCCAGTTATTTTGTCACCCTGTTGCAGGGAATGAGTGAATATTATTTAAAAGAGTATTGCAATCGGTACGTGTAAATGTTCTGTTCGAAGGGTTGCAGATTGTCTTTCATCTTTACGCGAATCTAGAAGAGCTGATCAACAACCTAGAACTGCTATGAGGTAAGGCCAGTATTACACTATCAAATTTCTTTGTCAAAGACATTTGATGGTGTAATAGGGAACTTTGTCAAATGTCGTCCAATATTTGATCAAATCTAGGGCCTTGCTTAGATTTGATCAAAGGAGTCGCTTGTCTTCTGTTTATCACAATGTGACATGTTACCACATGGAGCACTAGCATTGCTGCATTCTGTCATCTGTAGTGTTTTTATAAACATTGCCGGTAAATACAATTGGTGTTTGCCGACAACTACAAAATTAAGAGAGATGTATGAAGCTGATGAGGCACTTTACAACGTGAGACACGCTGAATACAAAAATAGATTACGAAGATTGGAGACCTGAACTGACCTAACCTAACCCAACCCAACCCTCTCCTGTAGCAAGAATCTGAGTGTTACAGTCAGCCTGCCTTCTGCAGATGTAGCAGTTCTTAAGTGAATATTGTGCTTTGTGATATGAGGCTACACGTCATTGAGCACATACAGAAATGTATTCTCATCCATTCTTAAGTAATTGATGTACGACTTGACATCCTCCACTATAAGCTTACGTAACAAGTTTTGTTTAATGCTTTTATCGTGTCATCGTAAAACCCACAGCTTCACCCAGGTATGTTTCCTTTTTTCCACCCGCTTCTCTTCCGCATGTGCACACAGTGCAATTGTGGTACACGCAACTGCTGCGGTTAACAACAAGTTGCTGTTGTCAGCCAACTTGAACTTTGACGAAAAATATGATGACAGTGTAATACCCCTTCTAGCGCTACGTCAAAGATCTTTGTCAAATATATTTGACGGAATATTTGATCACATCTTTGATCAAATCTTTGACAAAGAAATTTGATAGTGTAATACCGGCCTAAGGTGAATTTGAAGCTAGCTGAATGCTAGTGGGCACAGGACTCAAGGAGCACCATGACCAGCCCATGTAGTTGAACATTTCCAGGAAGCCAGGTGCAGAGACAATGAGGATGTCATCAGAAAAGGGGAAATCCGAGAACTGGGAATTTGGATGGCTGATGGCTCACATTGCCTTTGTGCAGAACACGCTTCAGGAGATGGCGGAGTGTCAGACACTATTAAAGATAGCCAAGTTACAGCCCTCTGAGGTTTGACAGTAACTCAAATAAAATATTAAAGCAAATCTGAATACATCTGCAATCTCACATAAAACGTGGTGCATCCAATGACACAACAATATTTCAATGACTTTAAAAATACAGAACTTAATATTTCACAGTGAATAAACATTTATACAATGTTCATATCATTTGAACAAACAGAATCTCAGATGACAGCACTACACTATAGCTATCATAGCTGAAAGCTACAGATACATATCTATTTTATTTACTGATTTACTATGTCTTTTATACCTGTTTCATTGTGCAAATGTTTGTTAGAACTTTTGTTAGAACATCATATCTGAGCACTTACACAGCAAATGAATACATCCACCTCATTTTTCCCAAACTTGCATTTTTGTTTAATGAATAGGTTTCTATTTTCCCAGCAATTTCATTTAAATGTTGATTGCAAATTCTATTAAAGAAGTGTGCTAATTTAAAAGTGGTCAACAGTATGTTTTAACAGACACCACATCTCTAAAAGAATGCCAAAAGACTCTTCTGACAAGCAGGCCTAAATAACTTTTTAAACTGTATTTAATGACAATTTTTTATCAATTAATTTGAGCGCACTTGCCCAAGAATGCTAGCTTATTTATTAATGAATCAACTATTACTTATATTTATTGTAAAGGGTCCGAAGGTAACTGAATGATCATAACATTTCTTTTATTTGAATATCGTTATAATATATTAGTTTCGAGCAAGAAAGTGATCAATTGAGTCAAATCATGTCTGTAGAGCTTGAGAACAATGTATTTTTGGTGGGGATGGTCTTCAGCTAATGAGAGTTGGACAATGGTAGAACACTGCTGGAGCCACGTGGAGACTGAGACTTTTCAATTGAAGAGCTCAAAGGCACAATTCTGGACACTTTATGTCGAGATCTCCAAGAAGGCAGGCCTGCCTGTGATAATGAGTGGTATTAAACCATGGAGATGTTTGATTCTTGGTGGTGAATGGCCACTACCATACAATTTTTGAAGTGACTTTAGATTTCGACAGTTCTGAATTGCTCCAGAGTTGGACACTCTAACTTTTGCTGCTTGATGTACAGAACTGAGAATCAACAGAGTATGAGTTACTGTTTTTTGTATCATTTGTGAATAATCATGTTGAACTCTGCACTATTTTGAGTTGGTGAATTGTTGTGACTCGCCGATCTTTCAAAGTGCCACTGCGCAGTTACGCGCATCCTCTACATGTGGCGCTGTCTGCCAGCCATGCAGCAGCAGTGCCACCTAAGCGGCCAGCCAGCCAGTGGCCGCTAGACTTGGACTCAGTTATGATTTGACTGTTAAAGTGTACACACATCTTACTCTGTTTACTTGATCTGTGACATTCATATATTGCGTCTTCCTTGAAATAAATTTGTTCAACTTGAAATAATAACAATTGGCGACGAGGTAGTGATTTTTCTTTTCCATCGTTGAGCCACATGTTTCCATGGCTACTTTAGAGCAACTATTGCCAGGTCTCATAGAACAGCAAATGCTTCTCACAAATGCGATTCGTGATTTCGTCGCAGCATCAAATGCGGGGCGTCTCTCGTCGTTGTCTCTACCTACTTTTCCTCCTTACGACGAGACGGCGGAAGACTGGTCTGATTACGAAAAACGTCTTCGACAGCACTTCTTGGCATTTCATGTCACGGACGAACAAACATGTAAGTCTCTGTTCCTTTCATGGATTTCACCCCAAATGTATCGGTTGTTGTCGCAATTGGCTCCTTTGAAAGATCCTGCGTCTTTGTCCTTTGCTGAAATGTGCTCCCTTCTGTCCGTCTATTTTCAAAAGCAAACGCATGTGGTAGCCTCTCGTGTTGCCTTTTATTGTTGTCAAAAACAATCAAATCAATCCTATTGCGCTTGGGCTGCTGAACTTCACGGCCTCAGTCGAAAGTGTCAATTTGTTACTGAAGTTCACAAAGAATCCTACGCAGATTCCATGGTACGGGATGCTATTATCTGATCAGCACCCAACAAAGAAGTTAGGCAACGTGCCCATCAGTTGGCAAATCCGACTCTAGATGAAGTCCTATCCATCGCTCAGTCTTTTGAAATTTCTCACGCTGCTGGAGCGCAAATAGAGGCATGAAGCGACGTCAGGGAAATACAACCTCTGTGCGATGTTGACAAAGCGTGTGGTGTGTCCCCACCTGTCGACGTGGCCACAGTATGCTCCCAAGCGCATCCTTGGCCTAACTGTAAAAAACCTCTCAGAAACTGCAGAAAAACCCCCGGCAACTTCCTTTCTGTCCGCAGGTTTTACGAAACATTCACGAGAAGATTGTCCACAATGTTGGTTTTACGAAACATTCACGAGAAGATTGTCCACAATGTTGGGCCTTGTGCAAAAAAAAAAAAAAAAAAGGGGGGGGTCATGTGTCATCCGTTTGCAAATCCAACCGCATTCATGATGTTCATGAACATGACGCTGATTCTGATTCTGTGTTGTCTGCTAATTGTACTTCTTCCCTTTCAGGGAAGTTATTCCTCACTGTCTGAATACTTGGTCGAGATGTTCGCATGCAGGTGGATACTGGTTCTGCTACCACTATCATCAATTCTCAGACGTATCACCAGTTGGGTTCTCCGTTCCTGTCACCTGTCACTAGGCAATTACGGACTTAACAATAAACAGAAGATTTCTGTCTTGGGACAATTTGATGCTGAGATATCTTACAAATCTGTCATTCACACTGTTCCCATATTTGTGGTCGACCATAGTAACGTGGAGAATCTTTTTGGTTTCAATGCCTTTCGCGTTTTTTGGGTTCTCCATAGATGACTCTGTCAATATCATATCTGATGCTATTCCTTATGCTCAATTGGATTCCTTGTCGACGACATTTGCATCCCTTTTTTGTCCTGGGTTAGGCCGTGCAAACGACTTTGAAGCTCGTATCACGCTCAAACCCACTGCTCGGCCTAAGTTTTTTTGGGCTCGGCCCATTCCTGTGGCCCTTCGTGATCAGGTCAAACGGGAGCTGGATCGTCTCACTGCTTCAGGGGTCTTGCTTCCTGTTACTTCCAGTGAGTGGTCCTCTCCTGTCGTCGTTGCTAAGCCAAATGGTGATATTCGTCTCTGTGGCGATTTCAAAGCCACTGTAAATGCTCAATGCCTCATCGACACTTACCCTATGCCCCGTCCTGAAGAACTGTTCACTAAACTTGCTTGACGCCAGTATTTTTCTAAAATTGACCTGTCAGAAGCTTATCATCAACTTCGTCTCGACGCTGCTTCCCGGCAGTTTCTGGTCCTTAACACGGCTTTCGGCCTCTATCAATACCAACGATTGCCATTCGGGGTTGCCAGCGCTCCTGCTCTCTTTCAGCAATTCTTGGAACAATTATTGCTCGCTGTCCCTGGGTGTATAGATTACCAGGACAACATTGTTGTCACTGGCTCCACCACTGACGAACATCTTCAAAATCTCCGCACACTTTTTCATGTCTTACAGACTGCCGGTCTTAAGTGTAATCTTCAGAAATCAAAATTTTTTCCAGGCATCTATCACGTACTTGGGATTTCAACTCTCTCGGGATGGTATTCGTCCACTTCAGCAAACTGTCGCTGCGATTGATGCCCTTCCTCGCCCTACATCTGGTAAGGAACTGCAGGCCTTCTTGGGGAAAATAGCATACTATCACAAGTTTTTACCGTCTGCTGCTTCGGTGGCTCAGCCGTTGCATCGCCTGTTGCATAAAAACGTGCCTTTTCACTGATCCGCATCATGCGATGCGGCTTTCCAGAAATTGAAGACTATGCTGAAACAGGCCCCGTGCCTGGCCACTTATCGATCTGGCCAACATCTTGTTCTTGCCACGGACGCCTCTCAATACAGGGTCGGTGCAGTCCTTGCGCACAGTTTTTCTGATGGTTCTGAACAACCCATTGCTTATGCCTCCAAAACGCTCACGGATGCCCAACAAAAGTACTCTCAAATTGAAAAAGGAGCTCTGACCATTATTTATGCTCTTCATAAGTTTGGTGTTTTTCTCTATGGATACAAATTTCATCTTGTTACGGATCACAAACCACTTGTTTCAGTGTTTCATCCTTCAACGTCACTTCCCGACAAGGCTGCACACTGCCTCCAGCGTTGGGCTCTTTACTTGTCTCGTTTCAATTATGAGATTCATTTCTGGCCGACAGCTCAACATGCGAATGCTGATGCACTGTCTCGCCTTCCCATGGGTCCTGATCTGGCATTCAATAGGGACAAACTTTTGTGTTTCCAACAGGATGTTGCCGAGCAGCGGGTTGTGGACAGGTTCCCCATCACCAGGGACCGGCTGGTGGCTGCTACAGGTTCTGACCCTACCCTCTCCTGGGTTCTATGCTGTATTCAGAAGGGTTGGCCAGATCGTCCGTTTGCTAAGACTTCTGATCCGTTGCGGAACTACTATGCTTTGCGTTACCGCCTCATGGCTAGGGCTGGTGTTATCCTCCTTTCCACCGACAATGCTTCACCGCATGTTGTGGTACCTGCGTCTCTGCATGCTTCGGTCTTGTGCCTCCTTCACCAAGGGCACTGGGGTGTGTCTCACACAAAATCTCTGGTGTGCTGTCATGTGTACTGGCCCGGCATCAACTCTGAAACCGCACACATGGTCGCTACCTGTGGCCCTTGTGCGTCACAGGCCACCGCCCCGAAGTCATCTTTGTAACCGTGGCCTTCGCCTGAGAAGCCCTGGGAGCGTATTCATGCTGACTTCGCAGGACCTTTTTTAGGTACTTATTGGCTTCTCGTTATTGACACCGACTCTAACTTTCCTTTCATTGTCCGTTGCACGTCGCCTACCACCGCGGCAACCACCAATGCTCTAGCTCGAATTTTCTATTTGGAAGGCCTTCCCTCTACTCTTGTTACTGATAATGGTCCGCAATTTGCCTCTTCCGATTTTGCGGATTTTTGGGCCCGTCACGGCGTCATGCATGTCATGGCCCCTCCGTTCCATCCACAGTCAAACGGTGAGGCTGAACAATTGGTCCGCACATTTAAGGCTCAAATGAGGAAACTCCTGACTTCTTCTGCTGATGATATGCTTCTCCAATTTCTGGCTTCTTACCGTTTCACCCCCATGGGCGACCACAGCCCGGCTGACCTGTGGCCGACAGCCCCGCACACTACTTCATCTTCTGCGACCTTCCACCTCATGGCCGCGGGTGCCTTCGCTTGGCCGGTTCACCGCCGACGACCTTGTATGGGTACGGGGAATGGCAGGCGGCCAAAATGGAGTCCTGGCTGCATCTTATGACACCGTGGCCAACGCCTGTATGAAATCCAGATGGACACGGGTGTTGTAGTGTGTCATTCGGACATGACCGGCTTCGGCCTCGTGTGCCGGCAACGCCTGTTCCGGATGCCACTACAACATCTTCGGCTCTACCTGACGCTCGGGATACTGGAATCTCTCATTACTCACGACGCAGTACTCTCACCATCATATCGGTGCCAGCACAAGAACTGACGCCACCAGGAGATGTGCCCATGCAGGAACCAGATGACAATCATCTGTCGGAGCAACTCTACTCGCCTCCTCCTCCTACGGACACGGACACATCGCCCGTGTATCCTGTTATAACAACCGGACTTGCCGCAACGGGCAGATTGGTGCACGGGGCCCCAGCAGATTCGACCCCCATGTCTCCTGTCATCTCGACCCATTATCATCGAGCACACTTCCGTCCGTACGAAAAGCCTCCTCCTCGAGACTTTACGGCCAGTCAAACAACACCTATGGACGTTAGCAATCTACAGGCCACCTCCATCAAGACCTGTGCAAAAGATTCGAAAGGGGGAAAAGTGTTGTGACTCGCCGATCTTTTAAAGTGCCGCCACGCAGTTACGTGCGTCCTCTACATGCGGCGCTGTCTGCCAGCCATGCAGCAGCAGCGCCACCTAAGCGGCCAGCCAGCCAGCGGCCGCTAGGCTTGGACTCAGTTATGATTTGACTGTTAAAGTGTACACACATCTTACTCTGTTTACTTGATCTGTGACTTTCATGTATTGCGTCTTCCTTGAAATATATTTGTTAAACTTGAAGTTATAACATGAATATTTTGTGTTTTGAGATTATGAAAAGGACTTAGTTTTGCAAGTCTTTGATGACTTTTTAGTTTGGCGATTTTGCTACCATTCTCATATTGCTCTCAACATAACTTTACTGCATTAGGTAAGGGTATTTTCTATCCAAATTTTAACTGGATATTGTAGGACCACTGCCCTTTTATTTGAGATGTCTTTTCTTGACTATACATTATTCAATGTAATTCTCTGTTGTCTTTATCAATTACAGATGTTAGAGTAGAACACATGTTATTAAATTATTCATTTATCTTTTATTTTATATTTCTATGTATTTTATTAAGTCGCAATTCTAGCCAATGGAAACACTACTTGACTGCAGGATCACAGCTACATGTTAATTTCCAGCAAATTAGCTGTGGAGCTAGAAAGTAGATATATGCAGCTCGACTCTATGGCTACATCAAGCTATTCTTTTTAAACAGAGCCATGCACAGCCCCAGCACCATAAGTACAAGCAATATCAGGCAAAGTCGTAACAGGTTTACTCATATGGGATGTTGTTTAGAAGAGCAACTACTCAGCAGTAACTGTCAGGTAATGTCACAGTCTGAATGTATCGTTCAAAGAAGCTTCTTCTAAAGTAATTGAGAAGGCAAATAGAAGGGAAGAGACTAGAAAAATCAAAATAACACTCTATAAACACTATCTCCTGACCTTCAGCATAACATAACTTTTTTCTATTTATGTCTCTGTTTCATTGCTCTATAACATTGCTTATTGTGACTATTCTTTCTGTGGCTCTTTGGATGTTCTCGCCATAGGTGAATGACTCAAGCTACAACAATATTTTTCTGCAAGGCATATCTTGATTCTGATATTACTAACAAGAACATGAATTTCATTTAACTTAAATGATCTGGAGCTTTCATTTATATCTGATTTTATTTTAACCACGTGCTGTACACGAAACTGCCAAACAGAACATCTCCCACAAAATATCAGAAACAAATTATTCATAATAACTTACTTTCCTCAAGTAGAACATCTGTCCTGAATAAGTTGTAAGGATAGTAATTTCACTTTCTTCATATCCTTGAAGCAAAAGGTATCTGCAAAGAGCTATCAGGAATTCAGCTTCAAATAAATTTCGACGGCTGACAGTTTCAGACACCTGAAATATCATAACAAATAATGACAAAAGATGGTGACACACTGACAATGGTCATTCTATGATATATAAAAACAGTGAAAGATATACAGACAAATTTTCAGTGTAACAAGTACAAATCAGCCTACAACAGGAAACTCTTGTAATTTTCTTCAAAACTTTCTTGAAGCACATATATAAAAAAAATGTAACATACAGTGAAGTCTTTCATGAGTTTTCTTACTACTGGTCAACCTTCCACATCTTACGGTTGTGGTCCATAAAACTATTTCGTTCCCAACATTTAATCCAGATACATCTTGTGAGGTTCTCCAGTTTCTGCTGAGTACTGGCATTTCAGCACAACCATGAGCACCAATGAAGATGTCCAATGCAAGGGAATATTGGAAAATATGTCAGGAACAAAAAAGGATCATGGACCACAAACATACAACCTAAAAGGTCCACCAGCACCTAAAATTGTAGCACTCTGACCCCCTGCCCAAATCCTCACCCCCCTTTAAAAAAAAAAATACACAGAAGGATATGGCAGAAGCAGTAACGGAACTAGTATGGCTACTTGACTAATGAGTCAACCACGAAAAGTTAACAGGAGAGAAGAAAATGGATGGTAGTTACTGATTATTGCTACTGAATATAAAACACAGTCAACATCTATATCGGATATGTGCACAGACAAAGTAATGTAGCTGTGCAAACACACTGTTAACAGATGGATGTCAAGCAGGCGTTAACACAGGCTATACTGTATTGGTAGCACTATTGCTGACAAAGTTATGCTTTCAGCTGCCACCTTGGACACACTAACAAAGCAGAAAGTTATGTTTTTATATTTTTCTGTGTTTCTTCATAGTTTAATTCTTAAATTCCTTGCGTATTTTTGTATTTAAAAGGTGTAATTTTGTGTTTACCCTCACTTCAGGGTGAGTGGCAGGTGGTAACAAGTTTGCATCACTCGAGACAGTCATTGTGGGGGCTGGCCCTCTGTCCTTGCTCTTACACTCTGTGAGTGGACAGGTGCGTGCTCCTTCAGCAGGGCCTGAGAAGGCACATGGGGGGAGGAATTAGCTAGTTTTTGGGAGCTCCAATGTTAGGTGCATTAAGGAGGTCCTTAAGCAAATAGTGTCCAGGGCTGGGAAAAATCAAATGTGCAGTCGTTATGCCTGCCATGGGGCTTTACCAGAGATGTGAAGGGGGCTCTGCCTGCAGCTACTGAATGTATAGGGTCCAGTCTTCTGCAAGTTGTGGCTCACCTCAGCTCCACTGACATCTGTCACTAGGGTTCTGCAGCCTCAGTTCATATAAGCAGCTGTTGCAAATGGTGAAGATTGCTGGCCTTGCACACATGGTACAAGCACAGCTAACAATTTGAAGCATGCAGAATTGACTAGGGTCCTTTGGTTTGGAGCTGAGTGGAGGGTCTCATCCCAAGGCTTCACTGATTCTGTGACAGCTGTGGCTGCAGATTTCTGGGCTTACATTACGGGGTAGGACAGAGGTGCACTACACAAAGTAGCTACTCAGGTAGTAGAGTACTTGTGGAGTGCATATGGTCTTCTCTGAAGAATGTTCACCAGCCAATGCAGAGAGCAAAATCATATTGCGTGCAAAGTAAAGAAACTTCGACCGTCAAAATTTAAACAGTAAATCATTTAAGTAATCGTGACAAATTTCCTGAATTTACTGCACTCCAGTAAAGTTGTAGCACTCAAATTAATCTCAGAACCAAGAGCTGGATAAAACCTGGAGTACAAAGCTCTGAAATATTTATCGAGGCATTGAAAAGATGGTGGGGGGGGGGGGGGGGGGGTGTTCATAGCAGTCTACACACAAATATTGTCTCTACTGGGAACTTATCTGGACGCATGTCAGAAGTCTAGATAAACTCAAGTTAATTTTCTTATGTTTTTACTGGCCACCCAACTTCATCATATTGTCTTTTGAATCATTCAAAGAAAGTATATGCTCACTAGCTTGGAAATCCCCAGATCATGAAATATTAGTTGGAGGTGACTTTAATTTACTGAGTATAGATGGGTACATCTCTGGGTTCACTGCACGTGGTATGGAGAACCAGCCCTGAAAGTGCTTTCTTACACAATTTCGGAATATTATTTTAAGCAGCTAGTCTGACAGCCCACCTACAATGAAAATATTTTACACCTTGCAGGTACAAACACGGCTGACATTATCGATGGTGTCAGCATAGAGACAGATCACAATGCATTCATATCGGCAATGGCTAATAAAGTTAGTAAATTATTCAAGAGATCTAGGAGATTATTTTTGCTAGAAGAGCAGATAACCAGTTATTAGCATCATACTTAGACAATGAATGGACATTTAATTCCAGTGTGATGAAGATAGAGGAATTATGGGTGAAGTTTAAAGGTACTGAAGTTGCTGTCTGAAGAATTATGAGCCAAGTAAGTGGATGGATGGAGAAGACCCACCTCACTCAGTTTAAAACAGAATGCAAAAATGATGACAGGTAAAAGTTGTTGGAAATTCACGTGTCTGAAAAAAGATCTATGCATGAAACATACAACTACTATCGTCATACCTGAGCAAAAGATCTTCCTGCGAATCTGACAAAATTTCAGTTATAGGTAAAATCGTTAAGACAGTCAACGGCTTCTATCCAGTCACTCACATTAACCAGTCTGGTGAGGCAATAGAAGACAGCAAAATGAAAGACAAACTTTTAAATTTTATATTTAAGAAATTATTCATGCACAAGGACATGATTGTACAAACATTCCGATGTTTAACCGTCACACAGATTCCCGTATGAAGGAAGCAATAAAAGGCATCCCTGGTTTAGAAAAGCAACTGAAAGAGTTAAAGATAAGTATGTCACTGGGTCTGGATGGTACCCCAATTCGACATTGGCCCTTTACTTAGCTTGCTTTTATCACAAGTATCTCCCCCAACACAAAGCCCCAAGTGACTGGAAGAAACACCGGTGACATACATAAGAAGGGTTAAAGGAATGGGCCCACAAAATTACACACCAATATCCTCAACACCGGTATGCTGAAGAATTCTCTAACATATCATCAGTTCGAAGTAAGCTCCTGTCCACAAATCAGCACGGATTTAGAAAACATCACTTGCGTGAAACCCAGCTCACCTTTTTCTCACATGATATCCTGCGAACCATGGATGAATTGCAACTGGTAGATTCCATATTCCTTGATTTCCAGAAAGTGTATGACATGTCACCCACAGTAGAATTTTAATGACGATAAGAGCATACGCAAAAGCTTCCCATGTGAGTGGCTCGAAGACTTCTTAAGTAATAAAACCCAGTATGTTGTCCTTGACAGCTAGTGTTCACCAAAGATAAGGGTATTGTCAGAGAAATATGACAGTACCACTCTTAGGTTGATTGGTTGGGTTGGGGAAGGACACCAGACAGCGTGGTCATCGGTCTCATCGGATTAGGGAAGGATTGGGAAGGAAGTCGGCCGTGCCCTTTCAGAGGAACCATCCCGGCATTTGCCTGGAGCGATTTCGGGAAATCACGGAAAACCTAAATCAGGATGGCCGGACGCGGGATTGAGCCGTTGTCCTCCCGAATGCGAGTCCAGTGTCTAACCACTGCGCCATCCCGCTCGGTGTTAGTACCACTCTTAGCCTGGACATCCATTAGGTACATATTCGGCCAACAAACAGGTTGTTTTCACGGTTGTACAACTGCGGCCAACTGATGAAGCTTGTCCATTACAGTTGAGTAACATCCGACATACAGTTGACAACCAGTCAGCCACAAGGCAACTGAACTGAAGACTTACCTGATGAGATGATTCCCACTGTCTGAGTGTAAACCATTGCTAACTACTTTCAACAAGTGTCTTTCTAAGGTTTGACAAGTGATGGAATGTGTTTGGAATAATGGTTAGTGGATGGAGACTGCTACAAAAAAATAGTGAAATTGGTAAGCCTAATAATGCCGACATTATAGTCAAATGTATATGCTGGGTACACAACATCATAAATGACAAGGAGGGGAAAGAAACAGCAGAGCTGTGTTTGGTTGCCAGCTAACACAATCAACAAGAAGAAACACTTCTAAGAGTGAGAACAGCGGTGTCAGTGCAGTATATTCCATCCAATATAATTTTATGGTGTTGTTTTGCTCAGGGAAGGAGCACAAATGAAAGTAGTTTCAGTACTTCACAGTATACCAATTACTAGGGCCCGGATTTTAATGACAAGTCATATTTTTTTCTGAACTATAGGGTGAATTTTAGAACAATTTATACACAAATCTAGGCATTTTAGTGCCGAAAAATGTATTTTGATTGTGCATATAAAGTCATATTTCAACAAATTTTAGTAATAGGTCATATTGCAGCTAACTTTTAATGTAATAGGTCACATTTCTGTCAACTTTTGCCAAAAATGCATATACCGTTTTTCTCGTATCTTACAGGACGCACGAATTACCTTCAATGCCCCTCCCACCTAAACCTGTTCTTACACAATGGGGTTCTTGGTTTAATGCTGCTGAGTATTACTGCACCAACTACACCCAAATAAAGACAATCTTCTGTGAGCTTGATAGCGATGAATCAAGTGCTATCAAAATTCTGAAAGAAGTTTTAACAGATACATTGTCTCGAAACTTGGCATACATCAACACCAATTTTTCAGTGATATCAAAAGCCATCAAACAACTGGAAGCTGTTGGCACTCAGCTATCTGAGGCCCTGAATACTGTGCAACATGTACAGAGTGAGCTGGGTCGAGCTCGTGGTCATGTTGCTGACAAAGTGAAAACCAAATTGCAAAGTGTTCTCCAACGGAATCCTGGATATTCTACACCGTGCAAAACTAGTTACAGTCTTTCAGGGAATGCCGCAACATTTTAAGGTACTGAAACAAAGCTGAACTCCAGTGACCTGGCTGCCTTCAATTATGCTCCAGTGACGTCTTGTGAAGTGGAGAGGAGACGAGCTTTTCCAGGTGCAAAACTATCCCCGGCGACAACCGTAGATCTTTGACCACGGAAAACCTGAAAATGCATCTTGTGATCCAGTGCAACTTTGCAGATACTGAAGACTGACATATGGTATTAAATAATTTGAAACACTTTAAATACTATGCAGAAATAAAAACATTGTTTTATGTTCCAATATATGATCTTTTCACTGTACTTTGAGTTTAGAAAATAAAGCACTCAGACATTCAAAAAAATAGGTGCAAATTAGCCACAAACCCTACAGAAAGAAAGAAAGAACTATACTTACAATATTTTGAGAAGTGAATTTTGTATTACTTCATGGTGAATAAAAAATTAAATAAACAAACAAGAATGCTTTAAATAAACTTCTATTAATAAACTTCTATTAAGTCATATTTTATTTTTTAAGGTCATATTTATGTACGTTTTAGGTCATAAATGCTTGCATATTTCACTGTTTTTTAGGTAATTACGAGGGCGGTTCAGAAAGTAACCTCCGATTGGTCACAGTGCCGGTTGTGGGGGGAGTAGTGACGCCATCTGTGCGTTCACGCACTCAACAGGTCAGTCGGCATCAAGCCGTGGTCGAGTGAACGTCGTACCTGCGCTAGTTTAGTTTTTGTGGCAGTTTGAAATGTGTGCTGCAATAGAAAACCCCGCCAAATGTGAAGTGCGTGCTGTCATAAGGTTTTTTTACAGCCAAAGGATATTCTGCAGCAGCTATTCATTGTGAGCTTTGTGCCGTGTACGGACCAAGAGTTATGAGTGAAGGAGCTGTCCGTGAATGGGTACGTTTATTTAAAAGTGGACGAGAAAACGTTCATGATGAAGAGAGGAGTGGTAGACCATCATTGCTGACTGACGAACTCGTTCAGACAGTTGATGCAAAAGTTCGTGAAAATCGATGTTTCTCAATGTCGGAGTTGTCTACTGGTTTTCCACAGATTTCTAAGACTCTCTTGTACGAGATAGTGACAGCAAGATTGGGTTACCGTAAGTTCTGTGCACGATGGGTGCCCAAAATTCTTACCGACCACCACAAAACTCAATGAATGGCCTCTGCATTAGACTTTCTGTCACGTTATGAGGACGAAGGAGAGCCATTGTTAAACAGAATCGTGACCGGTGACGAAACCTGGATTAAGCACGTGAACCCTGAGACAAAAGAACATTCAAAGATGTGGACACATTCAAATTCGCCTACCAAACCAAGAAAAGCCTCGCAAGATTTTTCTGCCAGAAAATTGATGGCAACGGTGTTTTGGGATGCCAAAGGGGTGTTGTTGGTTGAATTCATGGAA
The DNA here is from genome assembly GCF_021461385.2 of Schistocerca piceifrons. Lineage (NCBI taxonomy): Eukaryota > Metazoa > Arthropoda > Insecta > Orthoptera > Acrididae > Schistocerca > Schistocerca piceifrons. Next base: position 859,367,131 of record NC_060139.1, read on the forward strand.
CGTGGTACGACCATTAATCAAGACGTGTACTGTGAAACAATAAAAAAGTTACGACGGGCTATACAGAACAAACGCCGTGGTATGCTGATTTCCGGTATCGTTTTTTTGCACGATAACGCCCGTCCTCACTCTGCTCACAGAACAACGGCCCTTCTTGAGTCCTTCAAGTGGGACGTTATCAACCATCCACCTTACAGCCCAGACCTGGCGCCAAGTGATTATCACCTCTTCATGCATTTGAAGAAATGGCTCGGGTCACAGCGGTTTGATGACGACGAAGAGCTCAAAGATGCGGTCACAGGCTGGCTCCAGGCACAAGCGGGTGATTTTTATGCAGACGGAATTTCAAAGCTTGTGAAGAGATACGATAAGTGCCTCAATCGCTATGGAGACTATGTAGAAAAATAGTGCAAAGATGTAGTTGTAAGATGTATATATTAAAATATTTTTATTTAACTTGGTGTATTTTTTTTAAATCAACCGGAGGTTACTTTCTGAACGGCCCTCGTAAAATCCGGGCCCTACTAATTACATAGAGTGAACACCTGGTTGAAGGTTTTCTTTCTAACAAATGATTAAACAGACTTACTGAACATACACTGTTCATCACACATCACATATTCAATAATCCTGATCACAAATTATTGTGTTTTTAGCCATGTTATGACTAATGTTTCCACTTGGCTTCCAGACTCATGTCCTCTGCAGCGTTCAACCATAGTTTCCTATGTAAGTAATGGTGGTGACACCTCTTGTTTTGCATATCTCACAGTGACCTGTGCTCAATCAAACTGCGAAGCACACCCAATCACAAGTAACAACAGGTGCTTGCTTGTAACACTATGTCTGACCAGTCCCATTTCACTGGGATCCATCTGACAGCTGGCCATTTACAGGCATATGTGACTAAATTGATGCCCAGTGGATGTTGGACAATGTTGCATGTCTTGGGATTAATCAGCTGTTGAACTAGTCAGACGAATACAGTTCCAGTAGATGCTCAGCCTTATTCTCTCTATATATATACAAAAGGTCAGACAGGCAGCATGAGCAGCAATCTGCGGCTGTTTGCTGATGATGTTGTGGTTTATGGGAAGATATCGTTGAGTGATAGGAGGAGGATATGAGGTGACTTGGATGAAATTTCTAGTTGGTGTAATGAATGACAGCTTGCTCTACATGTAGAAAAATGCAAGTTAATGCACATGAGTAGGCAAAACCATCCCATAATGTTTGAAAACAGCGTTCAAAGTGTATTGCTTGACACAGCCACGTCAATTAAATATCTAGGTGTAATGCTGCAAAGTAGTATGAAGTGCAATGAGCATGTAAGTATGGTACTTCTGTTGGGGGTTCAGGAATGCATGCCGTTACAATTAGCTCTAACTCAACCGTTGAATATCTTCTAGAGGATTCACTGGATGAATTATTAAATGAATCTCAGGTCCAAATGAGTTGCTTTTCACAGCACCTGATGTGGAAAGTTATTTGTGAATCTATAGCAGAGTTCAAACAATTAATTTACCAAACAGCTCTTTCCATAAAATGTGCACTCTGTGCTTCATAAATTCATTAGAATTCACTGTACACTGCTTGTGACAGCTAAAACGTGCTATAGTTACTTTGTTGTGTGAGGACAGTCTTTTAAATATTTTGAGAACTTTCTGGTACTAGCTGTCATTGTTCTCCTAATACAATCTGTCATTCTTCTATTAATACATTATGTATAGGATTGTATAAAAAGCAACTACAGCATCTTATGGTCCCTGCAGATTACCTACCCTTACTAGCATATCCACAATACTATTTCAGTTAGTTGCGATAGCTATTTTGAAGTTTTAACACTACTGGACTTCCTGAATGGTACAATGCATAAAATAAGGGAAAAGAGAACCGTTCACCTTTAGCAGACTGATGTGTGGTGAATACAAACATGTAACAGAAAATAGAACTCTCTACCTTTTGAGCTCTGGTTCTTCCTCAAGTACAAAATACGCCCATTCACACAAGCCTACACATACATCCTAATGCACACTACTGCAGCCACGGTTTCCCTCTCATGCTTGTGTCTGAGTGAACTGTCCTTCCTTTTTAACCTTCCCCATCCAATTCCTTCCTCCACCTCAGGAAGAAACTATTCTGTCCTTCCTTTTTAACCTTCCCCATCCAATTCCTTCCTCCACCTCAGGAAGAAACTATTAGTTCTGAAAGACAGGTTGAGACACTTCTAATTTTATATCTATCAACAGTACTGTGCAATTCGCTTCCCGAAGACAAGTCCTTGCTGACAATTCTGTCCCAAATTTATTAATATGGATCTTAAGGCTTAATACTAATTGCTATGAACCACTTGCAGGTCTGTTCGGTTATCAAATGAGCTGAATTTTTAAAGTTAGAGTTCAAAGATTTCAGTTTCTGAACAGTGTTTTAAATTTGTTGGAAGGTCATTTTGTGGCTTAGAAATAATAGTCGGCCCAGTATCGTTCCTTGTGGTACTCTACACATTACGTTCCCACATTCAAAGGTTAGCTTCACGCCTCTGACACTGTCTATTAATCAGACCCACAGATTTCTGTTATGAAGGTAAGAGTCCGTCCATGGAAGAGGGATGTCATTAATGCCAAAACACTTCAGTCTGCTAAGTAGGCCAAAGGCTTTATCACGGTTACAGAATATAACAATATGTTAATTTCCTTATTTAGTTTTGCTAGCACTGTATTGCTGTACGTGGAGAATCCTTTACAAGAGTGAGAAACTAAGAGGCACAGGTAATAAGCTCTGCTTAGTTAAATGAGTCGGTGTAGTATTCTGTCATAGGGGGGCACTTTCTGAAACACTTTTGAGAAGAATGGAAGGAACTTTCTGTAAGTCAAGATGGTGCTGATAGGAAAGTGTAGTAACATTTTGCTCTTTTCAAAACAGTAAAAAACAAACAGCTTTTTGTGTAGAGAATATGAAAAGCGAGTGATGAAGGGTATTTTGTGTCAAGCGCAGTTACTGGTTGCAAGAAAAGTGCACGAAAGTGAACCTAAAATTCATCAGTGATGATATTCCATGGACATACTACATTTGTTTACGAGTTGAAACAGCTGATCTTGTAAGTACAGTGGACTCAAAAAACGAAATTATAAAGTTGCTGCTAAAGGACACTGAGGCATTAAATATCAAAATAGTGACTATAAAAAAAGAAAAGGATAGATTAATATGGGAAAAACAGGCCTGCACTTGTGAAACGGAAATAAAAGAAGATACCAAAAATGAAATTATAAAGCAGCTACACAAGGACATTGAAGCAATGAAAACTGAATTACTGACTACAAAGAAAGAAAATGATAGATTAACTCAAGAAAAACATTTCTGTGTGTGTGATAGCCATCAAACAGAAACAAGCGAAATCTGAAAAACACCAGCAAAGTATGAAACAAAACCTTCAAAATATACATGGTGTGTGAAATGTGATCAAAAACCCACCCACTGGACTATTTGTAAACATATATAAATGGGAAACAGTGTCCTACAAAAAGGACAAACGTAGACGAAGTGCTGCAGCAAAACCGATTGAAAAAAGGGACTTTCTTGTTGTTGGCGACTCCATACTGAAAAATGTTACAGCTCCAGGCTGTGAAATCGATGTTCATTCCGGAATCCAATCGCATCAGATCAGCAGACACTTACAAAATATTCGAAATGAAGTGAAACTGAAAGTGGAAATGAAAAAAAAGGACAAATACGAAGGTGTTTTCATTCATGTCAGAACAAATTCCATCTGGAACAGCAATGAGGAAGAAAAAATCAGTGAAACACAGAATTTGATGTGCTCAGCAAAAAGTGTGTCTGCAAATTCAAAAATTGTCATTAGCGCAATTTTACACAGAAGGTCAGTAAGTGATACATACATAAATAAGATGAACAGTAGAATGAGGGAACAGTGCGACAAGCTGGGTGCAATTCTTGTACTCAAATACATTTGTAAGTGGTATGTGTCTGGGAAAGGATGGGCTACACTTGAGTAGGTTAGGTTCAATGACTTTCAGCAAAATGATTGTAGACATCCACAGAATCATTAAAAGCAAGGGAAACTGAAAACTTCCGAAAGGGGTGAGAAAACAAAAATGGTGATCCAAAATGGAAACTTGTAAGGGGTCCGTAGACCCTTACTATATGTTTTAAGACAGCACAGGTCGATAGGACAGACAATCGATAGTGTGCGTCAGGTGGTGAGAGCGAGAGCGAGTGCTGAGGCAGTAGAGTGGGACCCAGGCTGCGGGCCGGGCCGTGGGGCAGCCGGTGGCCGTAATGCAAGGCCGTACCGACAAAGGGGGTGGCCATTGTCGCGGTTTAACCCCTTTTGTGTTAGAAATATACGGGAAAGTGAACAAGTACAATTACTAGTGTGATTCAGTGATATTTCAGTGCCGATATTTGTATTTTCGTGTCTACCGCGCCGGCATTATTTGGATTGCAGTGTTGGATTGCAGTGTTGGATACAGTGATTAAAATTTGCGTGTGACGATAATGAATAACTAAAGAGGCCTGTGCTGAGATTAGCCGTTATTAATTTTGTACGACGAAGGCAGTGGCTGTCTCCTTACTTTGTGTTTTTGGTGGTAAATATAGGTTGTTAATTAATGAAGCTGTGTTGCTGTTCTTCTTGGCACCAGACATTCATTATTACAGCATTTGAGAAGGACAAAATGGAATGTAACAACTCCGTAGCAGTCCAATCCGATTGCCAGCCCCATTAGGTACACGGTCACATTAATTAATATCTGTTTTGGGCTGCTATCAGATCGCGATCGAGCGGGATAAGTCAGCAGATTAAACCGGAGTGTTACAAACTGTAAACGTAATGGAACAAGTGAGGCTCTACAAAGGATAGACAAACTCAAAGATTCTATCTTGATGCATCTAAATATAAGCGGTTTAGCAGAAAAATGTCCAAATCTAGGTTACTCTAAAATTGATGAACTGCAAGTTATACCTCCTGAACTAGCAAACATAAAGATAGTCTGCTTAAACGAACACTAGCTCACAAAAGAATGCCTAGACATACTAAATAAAATCAGTAATTTCAAAATTGTCAGCAGCTTTTGTAGAAAAAACTTTAAAGTGTAAGAAGATTTTAGTTATCTCAATGAAGAATGTATTTTTGAAAGCTGTTGTGTAGAGCTGTGTGATTTAAATATGTGATAATATCAATTTACAGAATTCCCTGGGAGTTCTGCTACTAAATTGTTCTTAGGAAAATTTCAATATCTCTTAGATAAACTTAAAAAAGAAAGCAAGAAAAAGATTGTGATTGCAGGAGACTTCAACATAAACACATTAACTGAAAGCAGTGACACTGAAAAATTTTGCGATTTAATCGAAAAATCTGGTTTCAAGTTAAACTTTACTATGTGCACTAGAGAAAACTTCCACTCAGCAACCTGCATAGATAATATTATTACAAATTATCGGTTTGATGATTCAAGGAAGTTTTGCCTAGATCTAGGGATATCTGATCACTCAGCTTTATTTATAGAGCTCCGAAAATCAGAGAAACTAAAATCTGAACCTTATATAAGAAGGAATTTTAGCAAAGAAAATTTAGAGTTGTTTTGTGATAAGTTAAGTGTTGTAAGCTGCCCTTTAGACCACTGTGATTCCAGCAACAAAAATTTTGATAAATTTCTAAATTGTTTTTTGGGTGTATTCAATGAAACATTTCCCCCAAAATCTTATCAAAAGAGAGTCAGGAACAAACAAAATTGGATTACACCAGGCATAAAAATGTCAAGTGCCAGAAAAAGACAGCTGCACAATGAGCTCAAAGTAAATAGAAACCTTAATTTTGTAACTTATGTTAAGCGCTATAAGACTATATTTAAGAAAGTGATATTGGCAGGGAAAAAATAAATAAATAAATGGCAAAAAGTATATTCATAAGCAAACAAATAAATAAATAAAACAAAGGCAGTTTGGTCTGTTGTGAAATCGGAGTTGAGAGTCAATGTTAAAAAGTCAAGACATTTCTCAAATTACGTTTCAGGGTGACATTGTAAATCATGTTCAAATGTCAAACTGCTTCAATGATTTCTTTGTCAATATAGCAAAATCTGACATAGAAATGACAGTCCATCAGGGCAATATAATTTTCAGGCACAGAGATGAGATATAAAATATTTGTTTTAAAAAATTCAGAAAAATCACTCAGAAAGATGTGGAATACACAATATTATCATTAAAAAACAAAAATTCAGCTGGATGGGATGGAATACCTTCCATGGTATTCAAGGCAGTAGGCCATATTATTTCATACCCACTGACTATTATTGTAAACCAGTTCTTTGAACATGGGCCTTTCCCCAAGATGTATACGCGGACAAGGAAAACAATTTCCCAGTTAAAAGTACACTTTCTCCCAGGTGAAAACACGCATTTTCCATGTTAAGTGACAGTATATTTTCCCTTATCAATCCTTTGAATGGTTATGGTTTTATACATGGGCGTAGAATTTCCCAGCACTTCAGAAAACGAAACTCAGGGAAAAAGACACGTTTTGAAAATATCTTTGATGTGCAGCAACATGTACGCTGTGTATTTCGTATTACAAAAGTATACATTGGAATTCCACCAAACACTGCATGTTTCTTTCCGAATCATTGAAATCGATATAGTGATAGTCAGCCAACAGCAACCTCACTGTTAAGTAGCACGAACACACAAACAGGGAAAGTTAATAGTTTAAATTAGTATACATAGTGTTGCTACAATAAAAGCAAAGCTTTCACATATAATATTGGTCTCTAAGGTTAATAAGCTGCAAAAGAAGCTAAGCTTCCGCATATAATGTTGATCTTTTCTGCGCGTGTTACACTTAAGATATATCACACAAATGTGCCAGTAAAATTTTTAATAATGCGATAAATGTCTGATCTTCAGGGTTAGAAATTCTTCTAAATGGCTCGTCATCGAAAATTTGATTTTTAAGTGAGTGTCAAACGCTCTGTCATTTAATAAATTCGTGGTACATTCTCGCACATAGTTCAACTTACGTAAAAGAATATTTACTTTGAAAGTAATGCTTTTCAAACCACCATTCGCAATATTTTCCCACGACTTGTTACACATAGGTTCGTTTCAGCAGTTGCCAGAGAGCACAGGTAACAGGCGACACCGCACTTGCGCAGTTATCATGACGTAGGAAGCCTGTATGTACATACGTGTAAAACATTAAAAGATCATACGTTATGTCATAAAAGAAACAAGACATCAGAGGATAGTCCAAGAGCATCAGAATTTCGTGAACCATGCTAAAATGTGCACATTTAAAGTGCATACCTAAGTGCACATTCGTATGTCCAGATTACCAATGAAGTAGACCCCAGCCTCATATTAAGCTTTTGGTCATGTGGAGACTACCCACTATAACTCTAGACTGCTCTGCGCACCAGCCCTGGATCTACGATATTTGCAGATTGGGTCAATACTAAAAAAAAATTAAATTTTCAAAAATATGTGCACCTTCTAGCGCACATCTTTCTGAAAAGTATGAAACATAAAACATATGTGTTCAAGGAAATGTAAGACATGTTATTTGGTATTAAGTGTGCCAAAGTGCAGTGCCACACGTCTTCATACAGCATTATTCTATCGCACGTTACTGTATTTCGCTCTGAAGAACTGAAAAATGTATATTTTGTAATGGATGCCATCAAACTATATTCAGGACAGTGGAAATTGAAATGTCTTGTGGTGCTTCTCCTGCTCCCAGTCGGCCGGTTTGACAACTTGCCCCTCTTTAAAAAAATCTCGCAATTAATAGCGGATGGGATTATTTGTAATCGGGAGAACAAGAACTCCTAGAAAATTTGCACTCTTTATTGCCTATTAGTTAATAACTTGCTGTTTTGTGTGATACAAAATTAAATATAGGATACGTAAAACCAATAAAAACCAGAAATAAGCAAGAAATTACACATTTCTTCAATCCTTAGCTCCTAGCATTTTTCCTCTCTCTCATCTTGCTACAGCTTTACATGGCGTGCTTTCCTTTCTGTGAAAGAATCTATTACCTCATCAAAGTTCGTTAAACGTTTTGCTACATGAAAAATCAAAATGCCGTTACCTAATAATGAAAAAGCTGTTAATACAAATAATACCCAAGACTGGTGTGGTTTCTCAATCTGATTACGTCTATTTTGTCACTGTCTGCTAGATAAAACAAAATAGGCCTTTCTAATATTGCAGCAATTTTGTAACACACACCAAATAAACGAGACTGTTGTGGCACAAATGGCCATTTTTACAACAAGACAGAATATAATTCACGAAGTACCAATATCAAATGCCTGTTATGTCTACTACAAGCAAAAAGATTTATGTTAGGAAATAGTTTCACATTTCATCCATATGCATCAGTTTCTCAAGCACGAGATCGAAAAGTAGTGTTACGAAATTTTTATATAATTTGGAATAGTCGTATTCTTTCATAATTTGTGTGATGTCCCAGTTTCTTCTCCTTCCTCGTTCTAACAATCAATCTTGTCATCACAAATTCTGTAGCTATTCCTGCCATTGTCAAAATTTGTTCGCCGATTAACTTCACTAACCCTGCCAGAATCACATGTTTAGTTATCTTGTGATTATTATCCAGTTAAGCGCTGTTACGTGTTCGTACAACACATTTTCCGCGTTACTTCCAAAATACAACTTCAGCGGCTGCTAGCCGGGGACTGTACAACGAGAAGATAATACGTGATCTTTCTCACCTGTTATTCCTGACCGTCGTTTATTTCCATTCTGGTAGTCTGAATCTATAGATTTCGCTAGTAATTATAACAACGCTGATCATTCGCAAACCTAATCAACCACATAATCAGACAGCAATTGGCATTCATCCGTTCGGCTTTACTTCACTCAGCTCGTATAGCCCCGTCCCCTTTTGTCTGCGGAAAGTTTATTTCTAGATGCAACGAGGATTCTCCTGACAGAGACATGATGCATTCAAAAATCAACTTGAAAAAATGTGTTCAAAAATGTTCGAAAACCAACAGGGAAGCGTTTCAAAATCATATGAATAATCGATAGACAAACATGCGCTGGATGCTAGGCGCTTTGTGAAACAAGTTCTTTTCCTCAAGAATATGAATTTGGTGCCCCCTTTTCCCGGTAGCATCTAGCTGCTTGCTTCGACTGCTTGCACAGCCAACAGCCATATTCCTGTAGCCAGAAACGGTTAGAATCTCCCACTCAAACGCGACTCAACTGCGCATGCACACGAGCCCGCTCGTAACTCTAAAATGAATCTAATGTAAACAGCTGTGACTTCATGCTCATTGGAGGCAATTTGTTGTTATGAAGCATTGTGTAGTCTTCCTAAAGACTTTGACACATTTTGCTGTTGGCAGAGGCTTGCATGAACACTTTGTGTCGTTGTTGTATATGGCGCAATTCCTTTGCAATTTAAGTTCCTTTCTGTGTTTTCTCTCATTTATGTTTTATTGTTGAAGTATTATTCTGCAGTAGAAGGATACAGTAATATCCTTTGTTAGAGTATCGGTTCTTACCAGTCAAAATTAAAAAAAAATTACCTGAAAACAAAAACAATGAAAAATTCCCAGAATTCTAAAGAATTCCCAGGTTTTTCCGGATGAAAAAATTTCTGGGTTTTTCCCGGATCTCCAGAGGCATATACACCCTGTTCCCAGATGTCCTAAAATATGCAGAGATTAGGCCATTATTTAAAAAGGAAAACTACAGGCCTCTTTCTCTCCTTCCTGTTTTTTCTAAAACATTTGAAAAAACTTGTGGCAAAACAACTAGAAAATTTCCTTACAGTAAATGACAGTATTTGTAAAAATCAGTTTGGTTTTCAAAGAGGAAGAAGCACCATAAATGACATCAGAGAAGTTACAGAAAAAATAAGCATATCACTAGACCAGGGTACAAAAGTCTCAGGAATATTCCATGATCTAACGAAAGCCTTTGACTCCGTGAACCACTCATTATTACTTCACAAACGAAAGAGCTATGGGATCTGAAGACACTGAATTACAGTGGTTCAACTCTAATCTGACAGAAAGGAAACCAAGAGTTATTTTAACATCAAATTCTGTTAACTACCTCTCCGAATGGAAAACAATTTCCCAAGGAGTTCCACATGGTTCAATACCGGGTTTTTACCTGTTCTTGTTGTACGTGAATGATTTACCATTAAATATTGATGCTCATTCAGTCTTGTTTGCAGATGACACCTCAGTCGATATAGAAAATGACACAATAGAAAAGATTCCAGATAGTATAGAAAATGTTATAGCGAAACTGGAATCCTGGTTCCTTAAAAATGAACTAAAGCTCAATATCACTAAGACCCAGATAAAGCAATTTGTCTCTAAATTGTCAACAATATGTCCTGTACAAATAGCCCATAATAATCAATTGACGACAGAAGTGAGCCATGTGAAATTCTTGGGCCTAAATCTTGATAAAAGTTTAAACTGGAAGACACATATAGACTTCCTGGCAAATAAATTAAATTCCTTAGCTTTTGCAATGTTTATTTTATCTGGTGCCACTCATATGGACACAAGAAAAACAGTCTACCACAGTTATTTTGAATCTGTTATTAAGTATGGGATAATTTTCTGCGAAAACTCTAGAAGCAGTACAAGGCTACTAATTCTTCAGAAGAAAATCATTAGAAACATGTGTGCTGCCCACAAAAATGAGTCATGTCACCCATTGTTCAAGAAATTAAAAATACTAACAATTACTTCATTGTACACTTTTGAAATTTTGATTTTTGTATATAATAATCAACATAATCTTGAAAAGTTCCGTTTTAAGCATAGCTATGGTACTCGACACAAGGAAAACTTCAAATTTCCTTTGCATCGCTTAAAGCTTTATGCTAAGACACCACTGTACATGGGGCTAATAATATATAAAAAAATTACAAGGAAGAAACATATTTAACAATGCACCTTAGTTCGCTGAAAAGTTTACTCCAAAATATTTCAATAGAAATATGTTACTACAGCATTGAAGAATTCATGGAAGACAGTCTGACACTTTGAACAATAAAAATCTGTAGCTAATATTGCAATGTTGTCTGTGTACAACAAAGGAAATTGGTAAACTGTTAATTTATAGTAAATATTGTAGTGTTGTATACACTGGCATTATTCTTAAAATAGTGTAAAAAGAATTTCTGTACATCATTATACATCATATTTTTGCTAAACTTAATGTATCTCCTGTACAACAGATCATATGATCTGTACAATGTATGTAATGAGACTAATAGATCAAATTTTACATTTACATTTTACAAGCTCAATTTTAGCTGACTGACCTCTGCAAAATGTGACTACACTGACACTGCAGCAAAATAGTTCATTGTGGTCACTGTATTTAGTGAACTAGGTAACCAGGTAGTGCAGCATTCATTACTGTCTGTCAAGTATTGAATAGAATGTAAACTCTGAACTTAATCATTCCTGAATGTACAAATACTCGAGAGTATGGAACATAAAACACTAAACATATGAAACACAAATATTCACAGTAAGGAATAAACCATAAACAGATTTAAAACTTATTAGAAAACAAAGGGCTCTTGACAGATGGTGCAGAAGCTGCTTAACAGCTGCGATTCACTTGTTATCACACATGTGATTCTATACTACTAAACATACAGGCATCATTGGTTGACAGTTGACTGCAGCGATGACACTCAACCATATAGCAGATGTTACATGAGCCCTTTGGTAGAAGTGGAAAGTCATCTCGGAATGTGGCAGGGAAATGCACGTGGCCGCTGGAACGGGTTTTGTGCATTTGTCGTTAGTCTGCATCATCCGTTTGTTGCCCCTGTGGTGGAGGTTGTAGTGCTGGTACTGGAGGATGGTGAAGTCTTGGTGCATGTGCGTGGTGGCTCTTTCGTGAAAATGTACACAGGCTTGACACAGTTAATTGTACCAGTTGTCTGCTTTCCACTTACCATGACGTTCAGTATCTGTGTGCATCTTTGTAGAACACAGCATGTGTCAGAGAACGGCAGCTGAGTGGTGGCATGACACTGTATGTTGTTTGGAGCATCATGTTCTAACATTTTGGAAGACCTGAAGTGGTGAAGTATGTGTGAAAACTTCAACTTCTTTAACAATACAGCTTACTTGAGATGATCAGCCGACTTTCCTAGCTGCCAACTTTCCTAGCTTGTTAGCCTGCTGCTGCAAACTCCCTTTCTCTTCTTCTACACAGTATATTGTTGGGAACAGGAATTTCTCAAGACTCTTCCCACTTACGTACACAGTTTCTTTTGCTTCACTTAACAACATATATTTAAACATCAAACTTTTACAAATCTCACCTCCACATGAATAAATACTGTTACATAAGTCTCCTCGCATATCCAAACATTAGAACCACAGATACATTTACAACAGAGTTGGCTTGCTAATCATGACTCTATTATACAGAGATCGTACACCTGTCTTGTCTCTAGCAAGTTAAAGTTAAAAAGTTACTAAAAATCTTTTTTCCACTCAATTGTTCTTTTGTCACTAACAATAGTCATAGTTAAAAAACAGCACAGAATATCACAGAAGTTCCTCGGTTCGGCCGTGCGCTTTCGTTATGACTTCCATGGCGCGACCGACAAGTACTTGTCGGTGCCATTCGACCGCCGTGTCTACCGTCTTCATACGACAAACTTCAAACCTACAAACACAGACAGGTGAAGCGCAATAGATAGGCTTCCTTTCTCCCACTCACATCTAAAATATCGTGTGTTCGAGACGGTGGAAGGCCGAAAGATTCTAGAATTTTCACGGAAATTCTCGAAACACTACAAGGTGTGAGCAGCTTTCTAAGTCACGAGGCATGTAAGTGGTCAGTGTACCCTGTCTGGAGGCTGTGGAAGGTCATATTAAAGCAATGTGGTCCATTCCAGTTGACCTTGTGTTGCTGACTGGAGTGAGCTGTCCTCAACAAAGCCTCTGGGAAGACGCAATGGTTCACTATAAACAAGTTCTGCAGCTGAGGAGTCCAAGTCGTTCTTACATGTTGTTCATATTTCCAGGACTATCAGAAGGGCAGAAGTCCAGGACGTACCATAGTACATTAGCATCACTTTCAGGGAACACTGCAATCTTTCAATCATTCCATCACTGGCAGGTTGGTAGCTGGTAGTCTTGTGATGTCCATACCTGCATAAATTTGCCAGCTGGGAAAATAAATTGGATGCAAATTGCCAGCTGCAATCAGTGGTTCTGTGTAGTGGGCAGCCAAACCAGTTAGCCAACCTAATGTGAATGTAGAGGCTAAAGTATCCACGGTGACATTGATCACTCGTGTTGCCTCTGGACAGCATGTAAAATGACTGATCATTGATCACTGTCCATTTGATGGAGGAATTGGTCCTACCATGTCAAGGTGCAAATGTGCAAAAAACTGTGCAACTCAAAAAATGTAAGCAATTAGTATTTTTTCAACTCAAATATCAATGAGTGACAACTAAAATCAGTCAACTCATGCTTGTACCTGGGTGTTAACGATTTGTCAGGATATAAAATGAATGTTTTTCAGTCTCAGTGATAGATAAAGCAGGCAACAGACTTCAGTTCATTTGTAGGCTAATGGAAAAATGCAGTGAACTTACAAAAGATATTGCTTAGAAAACACTCACGTGAGTGCATAGGCCCCTTACCAAATAGTTCTAACAGTATATATGCAACATATACCCAAAGGACTGTTGTCACTAAAACGCATAAAAAACCTGAACCAGCAAACATAACTTATGCTGCAATATCATACTTTCAAAGTTTCTGAAACCAGTATCAAGTGTGGAAACTAGGAATATACTACAGCCCCTTCATACTGCTCCAGAGGGACTGTGAAGACAATATTAGACTAATTACAGCAGATTTAAGCATTCATTAATTCCACATCTCATATAAAAGTTTTACGAGAAAACATCCTAATATGTGGTAGGAGAGGAAGTACTTTCTGCCATGCCGTCCATAGTAGTTTGCTGTACAAGTAGATGTAAATTTCATGTAAAGAACAAAGAAAATCTTCCGTCTTCCTTCATATATATTTCATGTGTAATTTTTAGTTTCCGTTTTCTACTTTAATAATCAGATTTAATGCCAGAATAGAATTAGTGTAATGCATCGAAGCTGTACCACATACCTCTTCTTCATGAAATCCATGGTTGATGAAAAACAAGTTCTTTGTGACACCTTTCACCTTCTCATACTGGTAAACAGATGGTGCACTCTTTAATGTTGGATAAATTGTGGGAGTGATGAGATTTGCTATTTCTGGCCTCATCCTATGCTGAACTTCCAAACAGTCATATTGCATTCCATTCTGGAGCATACGTTCAAATAAAGAAATATCAAAATTATATTTTTTTGCTAGCTCAAAAACTGCAGTTGATGGCCGCAGCTGTTTGTGATCACCTGAAAAATAATAGTTTTGTTCATATGCACCGAAGTTTGCCAATGTAGTAAACAATTAGATACAAATGTTATTTTTAATAAGCTGTGCATCAAATCTAAAGAATTTAGTAGTAAGGCAGACTAAACTCTCATTACTGATATAATTCAATGAAATCCACACTGAATAATCATATGCTATGTTACTTAAAACAAAAAGACATTCTGCTAAAATGTCTCTATCTGAACCAATAGAAATATCAAAGCATTCAGCAGTTTCTATTTCTTCCTCATCATGCTTACCTATGAGAATGAGATGTTCACAAGCTTTTGTTAAAGAAACAACAACATGTGACTCTAGTACTTCAGCTGCTTCTTCAACTATTACTGCAAAGAAATGAGAGGAAAATTTCAATAAACAATTTATTAAGTTGCTCTTTATCAGCAATTTTTAATATATATTTCTTATTATGCCGTGAGATAACTATTACAATAACTGGCAGTTTTCATAACTATACAACACCGAAACACACCTAATTATGTATTGTGCACCCAAATTAGCTAATCATTCCAGTAAAGCTTCAAGAAAAGAAGGCATGTTACATTATGTGATCAAATTACTAAATATCACACTGACACAGTGTAAGTAAAATGTCAGCATTAGATCTACTGTTTATCTGTGGTGCATTGCTCCCAGTAAATCATCAGTGTTGAAATATTTACATTGTATTAACTCAATCATTTTTATTACAGAGATGCTGAGTTGCCGATAGGCACAACAAAAAGACTCTTGAGACTGCAGTTGCGTGTGCAAGTTGCATTTTCATGAACATGTGTATGTGTGAGTGTGAGTGTGTGTGTCAGCAAATTAACGCATACTGATGTGGTATTCACTGGTGTGCCATGCCATTATGACCTTTAGAATTGGTTGTGCGTAAATGATGAAATAAAATCTGCTAATTATGGATTTGCAAGAATACACAAGCACTTCAAAAATGAATGCCGACATCGGTAGAAGATTACACTAACATCATGGGCTGCACCACATGGTCTTGGTAATATATATACACAAAACATCCAATCTGTATGGAAGAAATTCCTAGAATTTAAAATTTATTGCTTGTCCGACCTTCCCACTGTACATATTATATGCCTTGCTGAACACTGGATAAAAGCTGATGAGCTCTCATTTTTTTAATTTTCCGAAATATGTCATGGGCACTAGCTAATGCAGATTCACTAAAAGAGGTGGTGGATGTCTAATACTTCTAAGAGGTGGTGTTCAGACCAGTGAAATCATAAAATGTATCATCTAAATGAAGAAGAACACTTTAAACATTGTGTACTTAGACTGAAAGAACAGCAAACAATCATTATTTGCAGTTGCAGATAACCAGATGAGACATGGGTCACTTTCTACAAAATCTGGAATCTGCAATCCATTATTACCTTGCGAAAAGGAAAAAAAAAATTATTGTGAGTTCTGATATTAAAGTAAATCTAGCAGTGGGTTCACATGAAGCCAGTGACTTAGGAAATGCGCAAGCAAGATTCTCAAGGGAAAATATTGTAAAAGAAACTACTACAAGTACTCCCACTTCCTCTTCATCCATTGACAATCACTGTAAACCCTTACTCTACCCTAGTAATAAAACTTGAGAACTTGTCAAATGGTTTCTCTCACCACCAATGCCTCCCATTCGATGTAAGCCTCCCATATCAAGTAAATTCCGTGTCCACCTCACCTAAAATAATTCACGGGAGGTGCATTAATGATCCTGATAGTTTGCAATTATTTAAAAATTTGTTAATACAACAATCTTTGGGAAATGTTCACCTGGAAGAAGACACTGATAAAAAGGTTAAGAATTTTGCTGACCCTGAGTCACTGTTATAATATAGTCTTCCCTCTTAAGAAACATGTAATTAGGACCCAGGAAACCTGGACACAAAGGGTGGATAACACAAGGGATACTCATCTCCTGTGAAAGTAAATAAAGACTGTACATGCAAAGTAAAAGTAACACAGATCCTAATTTTGTTAATTATTTCAAAAAATACAAATAAGGTCTTCAAGAAAGTGAGATCCAAGGCAAAAAAGCTCTCAGTCAACCAGTACATTAAAAATACAAACAACATGAGTACAGCTGTGTGGAAAGTTGTCAATGGTACTACAGCAACAAAGCCTAAACAACCACTGCCTGACTTTCTAAATGAGAATGGGAAAAAACTACCAGATGCTAAAGAAATATGTGAATTGTTTAATGCACATTTCACAAATAACGTAAGCAATCTTCCCTCAGGTATTACAAAACCACAAAAAACTTTTGAAATAGTGCTAAAAAAATCAGACAGGTCACTCTTCTTAAAACCAACATCAGCTGCAGAGGACATAAAAATTATCAGAGAAACAAACAAACTCATACTCTTGTGGTACTAATGCTTTGTCTGACCACTTAATAAAAAATATTGCCACAGAATCTGCTGGACCCCTTTCTGATGTAATAAACAGTTTATAAAACAATGGCTGCTTTCGGGACTCATCAAAATCTTAAAAGCCATTCCACTTTTCAAAAAGGATCACCCACATGATGTAAATAATTATGGGGCAATAACCCTCCTAGCCACAGAACCAAAGGTAATGAAATGAAAATGTCAGGTGCAGTCGTGTGTTAGATATCACTCACTAGGGGTAAGATAGATACTGCCACGAGACGTCGGCCTCGTATTGGAGGCAATCTATTGTTATGAAGCATTGCACAGACTTCCTAATGCATTTGACACATTTTGCTGTTGGCAAACACTTGTATGAGCACTGTGTTTTC
This sequence comes from Schistocerca piceifrons, assembly GCF_021461385.2. NCBI lineage: Eukaryota > Metazoa > Arthropoda > Insecta > Orthoptera > Acrididae > Schistocerca > Schistocerca piceifrons. The sequence continues at coordinate 859,384,385 of NC_060139.1, forward strand.
TTGTTGTATGCAGTGCATTTCCTTTGCAACTTCACTTTTATTTTCTTTTTTCTCTCTAATTCATGTTTTATTGCTCCAATATTATTCTGCAGTAGCGGGATACAGTAATATCCTTTATTAAAGTATTGTTTATTACCAGACAAAATTACAAAAATGTAAATGAAAACTAAAACAAAACAAAAAGAAAAATCCTGGAATTCTAAAAAATCCCCGGGCTTTTCCCAGTTTTCTCCTAGATCTCCTGGTTGTCCCGGGTCATACACACCCTGCCTCAGTTGTATTTAACAGTAGCTGTTTGTTTTCCATTGCTAGTTTAATAATTACTTGATTGAACTAAACTCCCCCTCGATAGATCAGGCATGCACTACACTCAGGTAGCACAGCGTGTTTGGCATCCAATGGTGCCTCCTCCTCAAAAAGAACATTTCCCTCCCTTCAGGTAGTTCCATTTGAGTTCCAAAAGCACATCCATAACACTTGCATATTGTTCGAAACTACTAGTGACAAATCTAGCAGCCCAGCTCTGAATTGCTTCAATATCTTTCTTTAGTCCAACCTGGTGCAGATCCCAAACACTTTAACAGTTTTCAAGAGTAGGTTGCACCAGCATCCTATATGCAGTGTCCTTTGCAGATAAACTTCCTTCTCATAATATTATTACATTCAATCCTGGATTTCCCATTGTTTGAATTTTGTTCCATTTCAACGATTTCAGCTGTTTCCATTGACACTCATTATTATTTCAGTTATCTTTTCAGTGGTATGAGAATTAAATTTGGGCAATTTGGCAACATTTGAAAACAGAGTTAAGCATTTCAGCTTTTGCTTTGCTACCCTTAGTTTCATTTCCTGTCTCGTTTGCTAGGACTGGACATGAACTCTGATGCCACTAATAGCCCTTACATATGACCAGAATTTCTTTGGGTTTTGTGAAATATTGTTTGACAATATTCTGCTGTGGTAGTCATTGAAGACTTCAAACATTGCTCTCTTGATAACCAAATGTGTTTCATTCAGCCTCTCTCTATCTACGACTCTCTCTCATGTTATATTAAACTACTGTGCTATCCTTTCTTAAGGTAGTAGGTGCACATGTGTTAGAGAGTTTCAAGAGTAATCTCACAGCATATTAATAAAAAATTTATTTAGTATTTTGTCTAGGAGTTAAAAAAGTGTTATGTTTCTGAAATGAGATTTGTGTCCTATCAGTTAAATCTGAGAATTTTTTCGATGTTGCGTCTACAGTATTTACACCGCTATGATGGAAAACTGCTTGAATAGTTATGAATTCATTTCACATTTTGAATAATAATATATATCTTACTTCCATAATGAAATTTTCACTCTGCAGTAGAGTGAATGCTAAACAGATTAAAACTGTGTGCTGGACTGAGATCAGAACTCAGGACTTTTCGTTTTTGTGGGCAAATGCTGCTCTACCAACTGAGCTGCCAAAACACAACACACGGCCTTTCGTCATAGCTTTACTCTGCAAGGTAGGAGGTGAGGTACTAGTGAAAGTAAAGCTGTGAGGACAGATCACAAGTTGTGATTTGGTAGCTCAGTTGGTAGAGCACCTGCCTGTGAAAGGCAAAGGTCCTGAGTTTGGGTTGGTCAGACCACAGTTTTACTCTACCAGGAAGTTTTATATTTTGCTGTATTTGAGGACAAGACCAGAGGAATTTCCTTTCCATCTCTCCCATAGGAGTATTCAGCCACTAACCAAATTTATGCAATATTCTTGTCCATCCCCACTCCACGGCTACTCCCAACCGCTTTCCTCATGGCCCATATCCTCGCAATCACCCAAATTGCAACATCTGTCCCATACATCCTCCCATCACCATCACCTACGCTTGTCCGGTCACAACTATCTTTTCTTCTGCCAAAGGCAAGGCTACCTGCAAAGGCAGTCATGTGATCTACAAACAAAGCTGCATCTGCCGTGTTGTTTACTACATGGGCATGACAACTAACAAACCATCTGTCTGCACGAATGGCCACCGGGTAACTGTGGCCAAGAGACAGCTGGACCACCCAATCACTGAAAATGCTGCCCAACACAATGTGCTTCACTTCAATAACTGCGTCACAGCCTGCACCATCTGGATCTTTCCTATCAACACCAGCTTTTCTGAACTGTGCAGGTGGGAATTCTCCCCACAATACATCCTGAGTCCCCATAACTACTCTGGCTCAACCTCCCTTGCAGAGTCCTTCACCTACCTATCCTCTTCCTTGCTCCCATTCCAGCACTACACAACATCCTATTCTACCCAAAGCATCCAGTAATCATTTTTCCCTTCTCTACATTTCTTTCTGCGCACTCCCCCCCCCTCCTGACTCCATCTAGCAATCCTACACCATCCCCACCACATCCCAGTATTCTCCTGCAAGCAGCACCACACCTTCCCCACACGTACCCTGCTATCCTTCCCCCACCCCACCCCAGTCTCATTCTTACTCTTACCACCCACAGACTGCTTTTCCCATCAGGCGCAGTTGCAGTCTGGCTACAACAGGCAGAGACATTGGTTGTGTGTGTGTGTGTGTGTGTGTGTGTGTGTGTGTGTGTGTGTGTGTGTTCTACTTCAGAAGTCCTTTTGGCTGAAAGCTTAAGTGTACAGCAGTCTTTTCTCTGTGCCTGTCTGCCCTCTGTATGGTGAGTAGCAATGTATTCTTTTCATATCATTGTTATTACATGCTGAGCTTTTCACTGAAGACAACTGTTGTGTTGTTTTTGCGGGAATTTGTGGCTGGAAAGATAAGAAGTGAGATTTGTTGTTTTGCTACTGTCACATTTAAGATTTGTAGTCAGAATTTGAAAATAGTTATTGAAAAAATTGGAAGAATTCGTAAGAATTTTATTATGAGTAGAGGACATAAAGCTTAAATTTAAAACCTTAATAACAATTTTAATAGTTTTATTACTGTGGATAATGCTTAGTGAGAGGAGATTATTTTTCAGACCACGTCATTTTTTAAACCAGAATTGATACGTACAATGTCATACATGAGTAATTTTATGGGTAAATTGGATTAATGTTAGATATACAAGATCTGTTCACAAAATTCCGTAACATTTGCAAATTTCATGCCAATGGTGTGTTGGAGCAAAATGCAGTTGGCATTGCTGCACACACCCGTATTTAATGTATAACTGCTGGAAGTTTCATAGTTGTATGTCTGTTAGTTATTGCCAAGTGGGGTTGTGTCGCACAATTTGCAAATTCTGAGATGGTAGGGTTAGAGGAGCAACGTGTCTGCATTAAATTTTGTATGAAACTCAAAAAAATCTTTACAGACACACATCAAATGATGCACAAAGCCTACGGTGATGAGTGTTTACGCCATACTCGGTGTTATATGATTTACACTGTTCAAAAATGGCCAGATGGAAGTTAAAGATGACCATCATTGAGGATGCCCTTTGACATCTATCAAGGACGTTCATGTCAGGAATGTTAATGAAATTGTTCGTGACAATGAAAGACTCACTGTCTGAAAGATTGTAGAAGAATGGAACATTTCGGCTGGATCATGTCATGAAATTCCAACACAACATCTTCAAATACATTGTGTTGCTACCAATTTTGTCCCATGGCTCACAAGTCAAAACCAGAAAGACCTTCACCTCACAATCTGTGAAGAACTTTTAGATCAGACAAATGGAATGAGATGTTCATTAAGAGAATCACAACTGGTGGCGAGATGTGAGTCTATGGTTCTGATGTTGAGACCAAGGATCAATTTTTGCTGTGAGCTGGGAAAGGTGCTCCAAGACCAAAAATGTCAGGTCAGGTCAAATGTCAAAGCTATGCTGATAGTTTTCTTTTAACTTTGAAGGATTAGTTCACATCACGAATTTGTCCCACAGGGGCAAACTGTTAATCAATGGTACCATCAGGCAATGTTGCAATGCCTGTGAGAAAATATGAGAAGGAAACAGCCTGGTATGTGGCAAGACGATTCAAGGCTCTCACGATAACGCACCTGCACATTTATCTCGGCTGATGCGTGACTATTGCACAAAAAACAAAATCACTGTGCTGCCTCATCCTCCATACTCTCCATACCTAACCCCTATGGACTTTTTATTTCCAAAATTGGAAACTTCTTTGAAATAACAAAGATTTGCAATGATAAACGAGATAAAAGAAAATTCGCAGATGGTGGTTCGTGCGATCCAGCCAGAGGAGTACCAAGACTGCTTCCGGAAGTGGAGACGGCTTTGGGAGTGGTGTATCAATTGCGGAGGAGAGTATATTGAAGGGGACCATGCACAACAAGTAAAACTTAAGCATGGCGAAATTTTATGGTCAAAGTTCCAGAATTTTTTGAACATACCTCATATGTTATGGAAGAGGTTCACAAGCGTTGAACATAGGACACGTGATTATAATTTGAAAATAAATGCACTCTGGTCAGAATATTTTTCCAATGTGGTGATGCTAATCAAATAATTATGTTATAATACATTAGTCGCCTATGAATAGGCACGCACTCACCCCCTCCACAGAAGTGCACGCCACACTACCGTTAAGAGACTTGTGACTTTCGTGCTACCTTTCCCCACTCATGCTAACGGCTATGCCTCATCGCGGCCTACTCGTCCGAAGACTCGGCGCCTGGACGTTAACCGATCTCATGAGCAGTTCTCAGGTTCTTCCGTCACTGATGGAACGACACACAAGATAGTTACAACTGCCAGCCCTGCTATTAGATATAAGCTCTGACGCCTCAACCCTAACAAGTTGCGTGCGACCCGGCAGCAGATTAATGAACTTTTGGCGGCAGGTGTTCTGCAACCTTCAAACAGCAACTGGTCTTCACCAATCCACCTCGTCCCCAAATACGTCGGAACTTTTCAAATGTGTGGCAATTAAAGACGCCTAAACGCTCGTACCGTCATGGGCAATTACCCAGTGCCGAACATCAATGCTTCCCTCTTATGTTATCAGGCACCACAATTGTCAGTGTTATTGACTGTAAATGCGCCTACCACCAGTTTCCCTTGACGCCGAAAGACATTCCTAAGATGGCTATTATCACGCCACTTGGTTTATTCCAACACCACTTCATGCCGTTCGGCCTAAAGAATGCTGCGCAAATGTGGCAACATTTCATTGACTCTTATCTTGCTTTGCTTATCTGGACGACATTCTTGTTTTCAGCAGTTCAGTGGAGGAACATGAAAATCATCTGTCTACAGTCCTCCAGACTTTGAACTCCAACGGTGTCAAGGTCAACAAAGACAAGTTTCAGTTGTGCCAGGCGTCAGTCTCCTTCCTAGGTTACACCGTCTCCGCTGACAGAATACAGCATCCCAAATCTCGTGTGCAGGCTATCACGTCTCTGCCGCCCCTGACTACTTACAAAGAGCTATGACGTTTCCTCAGCACCATCAATTACTATCGTCGCCATCTGCCTTCCGCCGCCTCTGTTCAGGCACCCCTGACGGATGCGCTACCAGCCAAACAAACTTCCAGTATCAAACCCGTCTCTTGGACTGCTCCGATGCTAGAGGCCTTCAAGGCTCTGAAGACTTCTTTAGCTCACACTGTGACACTCGCTCACCCCGACCCCTTGGCCGAGTTATTCATCACTACAGACACCAGCGACATCGCGGTGGGGGCAGTGCTGCAACAACGCAAGGGCGACACGGTTTCTCCCCTTCACTTCTTCTCCAAGAAACTGTCTACGGCTCAGAGAAAATATTCTGCATTTGATAGAGAGCTCCTTGATGTTTACGAGGCAATCAAACATTTCCACCCCACTGTTGAGGGACATTCGTTTTTCGTCCTCAGCAATCACAAACCACTGGCACAAGCACACTACAACCCACCTGAAGACCCACCTCCTCAATGTTACCACCACTTTGACCTGGTTTCTCAATTCAAAATGACTGTCCGTTACATCAAGGGTGCAGATAACATCATTGCAGATTTCTTCTCATGGATAGTGCTGTTTCCCACATCGTTTATCTTTCTGATCTGGCCTCCCTCCAAGCTTCTGACGAAGATCCTCAGGCTCTCCTACGAGACCCACAAACATCACTTGTTTTCACAAAACAAGTTTCAACGAGGTGTGGTGTGATTCTTCAACCGGTACCCTACGCCCTTTGCTGCCACCCAGGCTTCGCCGACATGTTTTTGATGCCCTGCATAACCTAGCCCACCCAGGTGTTCGAGCCACCACACGTCTCGTGTCAGAACGTTTTGTTCGGAAGAATATCAAACGGGTTTGTCAAACCTGGGCACACAGCTGCATCACTTGCCTCCCCGCCTCTGGGCAAGTTCGACATTCCCGCTGGACGATTCTGACCAGGCTTCTTCCTCCTAGGAGGAGGGCCATAGATATATCTTATCAACTATCAACCGTTTGTCTTGCTGGGTCAAGGCTATCTCTCTCCCTAACATTATGGCCGGGATGGTAGCCAAGGCTTTCATTGGCTCGTGGATCGCTCGTTTTGGGTGCCTGACCACTGTCACCACCGATTAGGGTCAACAGTTCGAATCCTCCCTTTTCACCATCCTCTGTATTAAAAAAATACACACCACCGCCTATCACCCACAAACCAATGGGTTGGTGGAGAGATGGCACCGCACCCTCAAAACGGCCCTTGAGTGCCATCACTGTGTCTGGTCGGAAGCTCTCCTGGGGGAAGTTATTCTTCCCCAGGTTAGCGAGGATCTTCCCTCCTCGCCAGACTTCATTAGTCAGATGCACACGTATTTTCAACAAATGTGTTTGCACCCACCCATCAGTCACTCACTCTCCAACTGCTCCCACGTCATGCTGCGGTTAGGCAACCTCTTCAACCTCCTTATTTTAGCCCCTAGAAGGTACTCCGGCAGGGGGACACGACTTTCGATATCACGATTAAAGACCGCACACAGACAGTTTCTCTGCATCGCCTGAAACTGGCTTTCATCGACCCTGATGGTCTCACACCGCCGCAGTCGGACTCTGTAGATGATCCATCCTTGATCAAGATCGAAGACGGGCTCCCATCAACCTCACCGCACACCTCTTCCGCCGAAGACTGTTCGCCACCGTTCACTGGTTTCCCGACCTCGCCCCATTTCACCCTGCGCAGGTTTCACTCCCTCACCTCCAACGTTGGAAACACACACATCTACTATCAGTTTGTCCTGCAGCATGCCGCCGCACCGAGAGAATGACATTTCTATATTGATAATCGATGACCGAGCGCTCATTCTTTTGACAGATACCGAGGTCCCGCCATCGGACGGTCGCTTACACGCCAACACTGCACACAACCACACACTCCCACGCGAGTGTGACCGAGCATCTCTACGTGTTTTCATTTCTACGGGCAGCTCGATCCACTTAAGGGCCACACACGCCTCCACCACGCCGTCAACTGCCCCACCCGCTTAGTCCCGGGCTGGCCGCCGTCTCATCCAGCCACGGTGGCTGACTGACTACGAAGTGGACCTGCCTCTCGCCGCTCCGCATGCACAACCCACCTCATTTGAGATGGAAGTACCTGTGGCGCGCCTGCCTACCCGCACGATTTTCACCGACGTCAACGCCTGCACGCCCTCACCTGTAGTACTCTGCACTGCAGAGGGGGAGGGAGGGGGGGGGGGGGAGGGTCTGTGTGGTGTCAATAGTTCGTATCGACCACGAAACTTAATATCTGTGAAATCTCAGTGCTCTGTGTCGATCCTCCAACTTAGCTTTACTTTAGCCAGTTCTTTGTTACACTTCATTCTGTACGGATGCAGTGTCAAGTGTAAATATATACGAGCTACGACATATGTGGGAATTAAGTTTTCTGTATCCCGATTACTGATCCTGTTCCCATAGTTCCATTCCTATATCACAGTCAATCAATATAAGTATCTGTTTTCTGCTACACAGCTAAGATTGCATTCGTGTTAAGATATGTTCTTTCACGTTTTGTTTGTCAAGTAGAATCTTGTGGTCCACACAATAAAAGGTTTTGGCTACGATGCACAATATCCAAAAGTGAAAGCATTCTTTCTTTGTAAGGGAATCCAGCTAAACGGAGGCAGTTAACAAGCTCTCTCTGGATAATGAATCAATAATGTGATTAAGATCATTTTCTCAGCAACTTATGAAACTAAGGAGGGTGAAACAAGTTTATTAGAGGTGGCTTGGTAATTATCAGTTTTAAAGGTGGGTATTACTACTGTGTATTCAAGCCTGCCAGGAAATATGCTCAGAGTCACTGAATGATTACAAATATAGCTTAAAAGTTTCCTATCAAGTTAGCACATTTTAATACTGACTGTAGCATGGCACACAGAAACACACAATAGAAAATAATTAACACTAGGTTTCAAGCTCTTGCTCTTTTTCAAATAGGAGTAAACACATTCCCATACAAACACATCAACAACCTAACACACAAGCCCGTTGTAGCAACAAGATTAATTATTGAACATCGGTGACTGAAAGCAGTTTCCTGACTTGATGGAGATGTGGAGGAGGTCAGGAAGGAACAGGTGGTCAGGAAGGAACACAAAAGGCAAAGTGGGGGTAGCAGAGTAGTGTGAGGCAAGACTTTCGACGGATGACTTAGGAGCTGCACAAAAAGACAAAAGGAGTTGAGACCATGTACGGGATAGAAAAGGGGGGGAGAGGGGTGAAGAAAGTGCACCCACATAAAAGGCAAGGGATAGGAAGGGTGGTGGAAGAAGGCAATATATAACTTGGATGGGGAAGGAAGAACTGGTGTGGACAGAAAAAGAGGGAAAAGGTAAGCTGAGGCAATGGGAAACAAGTTAGAGGAGGTGTAGGCACTGGACAGCAATATGAGGTGATGGGTGGACTTATGGGCAGGTCTTGCACCAGCGCACACGACAAGGAAATTACTCATTGGGCACAGCATTGGGAGCAGGATTGGAATAGGGAAGGACAAGGATATTCTGTAGGTTGGGTGGGTGGGTGACAGAACATTACTTTGGATGATTGGGGTAGGATTCCTTCATCTCAGGGCACGACAAGAGGTAGTCACAGATCCAGTGAAGGATGTGGTTGAGCATTTCAAGGCCAGATTGATTAGAGGAGTGTTGGTCAGTGCCTGGTTAATGGGGTTACTGGTGTCAGAGGAGGAGATGGCGCAGATGATTTGCTTATGGAGGAGCTAGATAGGATATGGTCTGCCAATAACGGTTCTGGGAAGGGTATCAGTATATTTTGACAAATGCTGCTTTTCAGGGCAGATGCAGTGTCCAAGGGTGTCGAGGCTGTATAGAAAAGACTTTTTGGCATGAAATGGGTAGCCGCTGCCAAAGTGGAGGTACTGTTGGTGGTTCGTGCACTTGATATAAACAGGCACATTTATGAAGCCTCCTGAAAGGCAGAGATTGACTTCTAAAAAGATGGTCCATTGTGTTGAGAAGGACCAGATGAAGTGTATTAGGGAGTAGACGTTAAGCTTACGGAGGAAAGAGCAAAGATTGACACTGCCATTAGTCCAAGTCATGAAGAAGTCATCAATGAATCAGGCCCAGACGAGGGGTTTTTGATGTTGAGTGGATTACTGCAAATGGTCCATAAATAAGTTGGCATAGGATGGTGCCATACAAATACTCATGGCAGTACGACCCATTTGTTTACGTATTTGGCTTTCAAAAGTGAAAGAATTGGTCAGGACATTGTTGGCTTGGAGGATATGGAGAGAGGTGGGACTTTTGTATAAGGACGACAATGGGAAAGTGTTCCAAGGCCACAGGGCCATGGGCATGGTGGAGGTTGGTATATAAGGACATCATATCCACAGTGTTTCTGGTGGTAATGGGGCAGGAGGTGCGCAAATGCGGTGAAGGACATTAGTGGTGTGTTCAATATAGAATGGAAGGTTACGGACAATGGTTTGGAGGTGTTGGTCAACAAAGGCAGAGGTTTGTTCTGTAGGAGCATTGAACCCAGCTACAACGGGACGGCCATTGGGAAAACAGTGGGGTTTGTTCAAAATGGCTCTGAGCACTATGGGATTTAACTTCTGAGGTCATCAGTCGCATAGAACTTAGAACTACTTAAACCTAACTAACATAAGGACATCACACATATCCATGCCTGAGGCAGGATCCGAACCTGCGACCGTAGCAGTCACGCGGTTCCAGACTGTAGCGCCTAGTACCGCTCGGCCACCCTGGCCGGCTGTGGGGTTTGGTGAGTAAGTGAAAGGTAGGAATGGAGGGGGCTGTTGGTGTGAAGAGGGAGATGGATTCAGGTGTCATGCTTTGGGATGGACCTAAGGCCCTTGAGGAGCTAAAGGTGGGCATATTGAACTTCTGGATGGGATCATGGTTGTAAATTTAGGATGCAGTGCTGTCAGAAATTTGGAGGCAACCCTCAGCATGAAGATGCTACAGTCCAAGACCAATGTGGTGGAGTCTTTGTCTCCAGGAAGGGTGGTAAGATCTGTATAGGTTTTCAGATTATGTACCACTGTGTGTTCCATGGGAGGGATGTTGATATCACCGGGGAGAGATTTAGGAATGGAAAATGAGGTCACGTTAGATATGAAGAACTCCTGAAAGATAACCAGGGGTTGACTGCGTGGAAAGGAAGGACGGTCTTGTTTGTAGGGAGGCTGAAACTGTTTTAAACAAGTTTTGATGCAGGATTTTGGTTTGCTGTTTGTGGAAACCATGATGAAGAAATGTTTCCACTGCAGATAATGTGTAGAGGATAGGTCCTTTACAAGTCCATCATGGTTGAATTTAGGTTTATGGCTGAACATGAGTCCTTTAGAGAGTACCATGAATCTGCAGTGGTCAGAGTGTTGGCCGCGTTTCACAACAGTGTTACAAGATGGTTGTTTAGAAGCATGTGTTTCATGGAAAGTGGAGGAAGGTTTTCGGAATATGGATGGTAGAGTAAGTTAGCTAGGCGTGTTTGGGTAGCTATGAGGGCTTGTCAGGGCGGTGGAAGTAGTGGAGGGGGGAGGAGCCTCTTTCTTGGCTATAGTTAATTCTATGCAGACATAAGAAAGGAGTAGCTGGGACAGCTTACTCAGGTGGTAGTGGGAATAATGCTCCAGCTGTTGAAGGGCAAGAGTTTCTATTGCGGTGGGAATCAAGAAAATTGTGGTCATTGAGTAAAAGGCTTTTGAGAAAGGAGTAAAGGCTGTGTAGTATAGTTTGAGCTTGGATCATATGATTAGATTAGATTAATACTAGTTCCATGGATCATGAATACGATATTTCGTAATGATGTGGAACGAGTCAAATTTTCCAATACATGACATAATTAGGTTAATTTAACAACATACTTAAGTTAATATAACAAATTTATTTTTTGTGTTTTTTGTTTTTCTTTATTTTTTATTTTTATTTTTTTTAATATTTTTGTTTTTTTTTTTCTTTTTTTCTTAATTTATATCTAAAAATTCCTCTATGGAGTAGAAGGAGTTGTCATTCAGAAATTCTTTTAATTTCTTCTTAAATACTTGTTGGTTATCTGTCAGACTTTTGATACTATTTGGTAAGTGACCAAATACTTTAGTGCCAGTATAATTCACCCCTTTCTGTGCCAAAGTTAGATTTAATCTTGAATAGTGAAGGTCGTCCTTTCTCCTAGTACTGTAGTTATGCACACTGCTATTACTTTTGAATTGGGTTTGGTTGTTAATAACAAATTTCATAAGAGAGTATATATACTGAGAAGCTACTGTGAATATCCCTAGATCCTTAAATAAATGTCTGCAGGATGATCTTGGGTGGACTCCAGCTATTATTCTGATTACACGCTTTTGTGCAATAAATACTTTATTCCTCAGTGATGAATTACCCCAAAATATGATGCCATATGAAAGCAATGAGTGAAAATAGGCGTAGTAAGCTAATTTACTAAGATGTTTATCACCAAAATTTGCAATGACCCTTATTGCGTAAGTAGCTGAACTCAAACGTTTCAGCAGATCATCAATGTGTTTCTTCCAATTTAATCTCTCATCAATGGACATACCTAAAAATTTGGAATATTCTACCTTAGCTATATGCTTCTGATTAAGGTCTATATTTATTAATGGCGTCATACCATTCACTGTACGGAACTGTATGTACTGTGTCTTATCAAAATTCAGTGAGAGTCCGTTTACAAGGAACCACTTAGTAATTTTCTGAAAGACAGTATTGACAATTTCATCAGTTAATTCTTGTTTCTCAGGTGTGATTACTATACTTGTATCATCAGCGAAGAGAACTAACTTTGCCTCTTCATGAATATAGAATGGCAAGTCATTAATATATAATAAGAACAACAAAGGACCCAAGACCGACCCTTGTGGAACCCCATTCTTGATAGTTCCCCAGTTTGAGGAATGTGCTGATCTTTGCATGTTACGAGAACTACTTATTTCAACTTTCTGCACTCTTCCAGTTAGGTACGAATTAAACCATTTGTGCACTGTCCCACTCATGCCACAATACTTGAGCTTGTCTAGCAGAATTTCCTGATTTACACAATCAAAAGCCTTTGAGAGATCACAAAAAATCCCAATGGGTGGTGTTCGGTTATTCAGATCATTCAAAATTTGACTGGTGAAAGCATATTTGGCATTTTCTGTTGAAAAACCCTTCTGGAAACCAAACTGACATTTTGTTAGTACTTCATTTTTACAGATATGTGAAGCTACTCTTGAATACATTACTTTCTCAAAAATTTTGGATAAAGCTGTTAGAAGGGAGATTGGACGGTAATTGTTGACATCAGATCTATCCCCCTTTTTATGCAAAGGTATAACAATAGCATATTTAAGTCTATCAGGGAAAATGCCCTGTTCCAGAGAGCTATTACACAGGTGGCTGAGAATCTTACTTATCTGTTGAGAACAAGCTTTTAGTATTTTGCTGGAAATGCCATCAATTCCATGTGAGTTTTTGCTTTTAAACAAGTTTATTATTTTCCTAATTTCAGAGGGAGAAGTGGGTGAGATTTCAATTGTATCAGATTGCATAGGTATGGCCTCTTCCATTAACAGCCTAGCATCTTCTAATGAACACCTGGATCCTACTATATCCACAACATTTAGAAAATGATTATTAAAAATATTTTCAACTTATGACTTATTGTTCGTAAAGTTTTCATTCAATTTGATGGTAATACTGTCTTCCTCTGCTCTTGGTTGACCTGTTTCTCTTTTAATAATATTCCAAATTGTTTTAATTTTATTATCAGAGTTGCTGATTTCAGACATGATACACATACTCCTGGATTTTTTAATAACGTTTCTTAATATAACACAGTAGTTTTTATAATTTTTGATAGTTTCTGGGTCACTACTCTTTCTTGCTGTCAGATACATTTCCCTTTTCCGGTTACAAGATATTTTTATACCCTTAGTAAGCCATGGTTTGTTACAAGGTTTCTTACGAGTATATTTAACTATTTTCTTGGGGAAGCAGTTTTCAAATGCATTTACAAAAATGTCATGAAATAAATTATATTTTAAATTGGCATCAGGTTCACGGTACACCTCATCCCAGTCTAACTGCTGTAGGCTTTCCCTGAAATTTGCAATTGTTAAATTGTTGACTGAACGTACTACTTTGAAGGACTGTTTAGTATTGCTGAATGGAGCTATGTCATATATTGTAACTAGCTGTGCACCATGATCAGAAAGACCATTCTCAACAGGCTGAGCATTTATCTGGTTAAACTTATCTTGGTCTATAAAGAAGTTATCTATCAGTGAGCTGCTATCCTTTACCACCCGAGTAGAAAAATCAATAACGGGTGTCAAATTGAAAGAACCGAGTAATACTTCAAGGTCATTTTTCCTATTACCCTCTTTCAGAGAATCTACATTGAAGTCCCCACAAATAATAATTTGCTTCCCCCTTTCTGACAGATAGCACAACAAGGAGTCCAAATTTTTCAGAAATAGATGAAAATTTCCTGATGGGGACCTATATACAGTTACAATTATAAATGTGCCTTTATTTAATTTAAGCTCACAGGCACATGCTTCTATATGTTTCTCTACACAAAACTTTTTTGTTTCTATACTTTTTGCACAATGATAACTTTTGACATATATGGCAACTCCTCCTTTCTCCATATTTTCTCTCATTACATGTGCAGAGAGCTTATAACCACTTACATTTACCTTATCCATATCAGTAACAATGTGATGCTCAGACAGGCATAGTATATCTATTTCATTCTCAGCTTCTAAATCTTCCAAACAAATCAGAAGCTCATCTACTTTATTCTTTAAACTCCCAATATTTTGATGAAATATACTTACATTATTTTTAATTATACTTTTATGAGAACCTTTCCTTATTCTAACATTTGCAGTACTCTCCTGTCTGAGTTTCTCATTGTGCTTAGGCCTAGTTCCTATACCAGTGGTCACATGGTGTTCAGAGAGGCAGATTATGTCAATTGGGTTGGGTGACTTTAGTTCATCAATGCAATTACCTAGGACTATGCAGAAGGGCAGAAGGGCCTGGTGAATGTCTGGAACAGATTGAATTGGAAAGGGTGACAGCCCGAGATACCAATTTTAAAGGTAAGCACAATAGATGGAATACCAAGTGCTCTACAAGATTTCAGAAAGAGGATGTATGCTCGGAGTTTAGCTAGGGCAATGGTGAATTTTACATTACTCCACTACTGACCGTGCATGTTTATTTAAGGCCACATTGTACAATTGCACATGTTCAATGTCACACATCAATCTGCAATTGAATGTATGTACTTACAAAACATTTCCTGACCTTCCATGAATCTTCCTACGTATCTCTCTACAAAATATCTACTATTTATTACCTTATAACACTTCCACCATAAGTTTCCATCTCATAATTTTTAACCTTTTTTCAGATAGTCCTTTTGTCTCCTGACCATTAAACTATGATACCTGCTCATTCTACCTCCGCCAATTCGGAAATTCACCTTTGTCCTAACAAAACTCCAGGTACACATCCTCTTTCTGAAATTTTGTATGACACATTGTATCCCACCTAATGGGCTTGCCATTAAAATTGGCTTCTCAGGCTGTCATTAATCCTACCATATGATTCTCCATCTTCTCCATCTGCCCCTCACTCTTCCACTCTGGTCCTCTCACCCCACCAGTCCCTCACAGCTCCTCGATTACGCCTTGTTGACTTACTCCACCTTCCACATCCCCAAAAGCTTCCTCCACCCCAACAACAGCCAACCACAACCCACACAAAACCTTGTTTAAAACAGTCACAACCTCCATCCAACCATGGTGCTCCTCCCTTTTCATACAGTCATCCCCTGGTTATCTTTCAGGAGTTCCTCACTTCTAACTTGGCCTCACCTTCATTTCTTAAATTTCTCCCCAGTGAGTCCAACATTACTCTGTTGTAACACGCACTACACATAACCTGAAAAATAATCCAGACCATATCATCCTTCCCTTTGACAAAGGCTCCACCACAGTGGTCATGAATTGCATCAACTACATGGCTGAGGGCCTCAGCCAACTTTCTGAATCCTCTGCATACAAACCTCAAAACCATGATCGCATCCCAAATGTCCAACATGGTGTGCAGCAGTTCCTCAAGGCCTTAGGCCCTTCCCAAAACTTGACACCTGAATTTATCTCTCCCCTCATATCAGCAGCATCTACTATCCAACTTCACAAACCCAACCCCACTGGTCTCCCCACTGGTCGTCCCATTGTGGTTGGGTACAATGCTCCCACAGAACGAACCTCGGCCTTTTTTGACCAACACCTCCAAACAATTATCCATAACTTTCCACCCTACATTCAAGACACTGCTCATATCCTTCATCACCTTTCCACAACTCCTGTCCTATTATCACCTTGCGACCATGGAACATTACGTTTCCCAATGCCGTACTTGCACCAAACCACCATCTCTTTACTAAAGCTCCTAACCAACTACTTCCTGACCCACAATTATTTCATTTCCGAAGGCCAAATCCATGGTACTGCCATAAATACTTCACAGCTTTGTCTGATGCTAACTTATTTATGAGCCATCTGGAGGAATTTTTCATATCCAGTCTGTGGTATCAAGTATCAATACCAATCCCACTGGATATCAAGGTTGGTAATGGAATGGCAAGTTTCCATGCCGACAGATGACAGCCAGTGGCAGCCACTCAACCCACTTGTGCTCGGAGCTACTTCACCACATGACACTGTGCAGACACGTTCTAGTCGTGATTCCAACACCTTGATTCGTGCTTTTGTTGACCTTGTGATCAGTGGTCTCTGTTTCATGCTGAATTATTTGTAATTAGTCTCCTTACACTTGGAGAAATAAAGTTAAGTAAATCTTCTGTTTGTTGCATTATCTAGTTCGCTAATCATTTCTGCTCCTGTCCAGCTTTCTTATGATGACAGTTGCCACACCACTCTGTAGTCCACATCTCCTTCCCATGATGTATGAAGTCATACACAACAAACCCAGGCAAAGAGTACTACTATCTACTTGTGACTGTCATCAAATCTTCAAGCTTTCCTTCCTCCTATTCTGTTGTTTTTTGCTTGCTTTTTGCTGTTATTCATTGTTCAGGATACCCAGTGTTTGCCTTGCTTGTGCTCTTTATGTTCTTAGTTCGGTGGCTTCTGCTTTCGCATATCTTTTTGCTTTCTTTGAGCTACTTTTTCTTTTCACTCTTTGTATTTGTGCATTGTTTAATAGATAAAGGCTACAATGCCACAACTACCTTTAGCTCATCAAACTCAGTTTCAGAGTCAACAAATTTCACAGCTGCTTGAAGTGATGCGGTTCCCTTGCATTGCTTGTGCGAAAAGAATGTTTCTTTTGTTTGGTCGCAAGGGTGTCAGTTTGCTTTCCGGGACTTTAAACCTGCTTTGCTTAGTGATCAATGCCTTTTTCATTTTGGTCCAGGCAACTCTGTGGTCTTGAACGTGAATGATTCTTCTTATGGCATTGGTGCAGTTTTGTTATGTAAATTTGGTTGTGTTGACAAGCCGACTGCCTTTGCTTTGTTGTTGAACAAAGTTCAATGTAATTATACTTAAATGAAAAGGAGACGCTCGTCATTGTCTATGGTATTACTAAGTTTCACCAGTATCTTTTTGGCTGAAAATTTTACTTGGTGACTGACCATAAACCTCTACAATCTTTGCTTAGCCCTTCTTAGTCAGTCCCAACTCACACAGCATAGAATCTGCAATGGTTGGGCCCTTCTTTTGCCAAATCACCAATATGAGATTGTGTATCTGCCCACATGTAAGCATGCCAATGCAGAATCTCTTTCTCACCTTCCTGCTGGCCCGTGTGCAAGTCAAATGTTGTGGTTCCCCAGCTCTCCAGCCTCCCGTGCTTCATTTGCTACACCAAGGTCATTGGGGCATCATTCACAACAAGCAGTTGGTGCAACATCACTACACTTGGCAGGGTATGGGTGCACAAATTGAATGGTTGATTTGTCAGTGCCATACCTGTGTTGAAGCCCCGTATCAGCAGTTCTTTGAATGGCCCAAACCTCAAACACCATGGAAATGTTTGCACTTGGACTTCACATGCTGGCTCGTCATCACTGATGCTTTCAGCAAATTTTCCTTCATGGCTCCTATTCACTCTACTTCGGTTCATTTCAAAATCCAGGGCTTGTAGTCAATCTTTTGCCTCGAGAGTTTCCATGAAGTGACTGTGACTGACAGACTGACTGACTGACTGACAATGGGCCTCAGTTTGTTGTAGTCAGTCTGACTAGTCGCAATCCAATGGTGATGCTTAACATTTCGTATGAACATTTAAGTAACAGACGGACAAACTTCATGCCTCCCACACATGGGACCAAGCTCTGTTATTCTCGTCTTCCTACCGCTCCCAGCCTCACAACGGACCAATGCCAGCAGAGCTCTTACACGGACGGTGCTACCACACATCGCTTCATTTGTTGCACCTGCCCTGGCTGGTGGTGCCATTCAGCCCGGACAGGCGAAGTATCACACTAATGATTTGGTCTTCTACAGATTGTATGGCAGATGGGGGCACTGGGAGCGAGGCACCATTGTACGACATGCTGGATGTTCTACGTTTCTCCTACAGGAACCATGAGGATTGCAGAGATACCACCAGAATCCAATTTGTCCATGTGAATTGTGTGATCCTGCCATAGGGTTTGTGGTTTCAGATTCTGTGCCTACTGGGACACAGCAGCCCATACTGCAGCCAGCTCCCACGGAACCTGCGCTGTTGGCACCAGTCCCAGAACCAATGGAAGTTGACGCCCTTTCAAGGTTGTCACTATCATGACAGCCACTGTCACCTGGGATGGGCCTTTCATCTTGGTGGCTGTCCTACGTGCCACCTCGGATCCCTCTGCAGTCATCAAGATGCCTCTGTCTTTATTTACTGCTCCACCTCTGCATGTAGTTGCACGTCGTCTGCCCGATTTTTCATTTCTTGGTACCAGGCAGGCTAAGGGTGTACGTCACGGTGCAGAAGCTCGACATCAGCCTTGGTGTCGACTCCCATCTCCTCACTGCCCCCTGCATCTAGTCTCTCCTCCCTCCTCCAACCCATTCACTCATTTACACAATACGAGAACAGTGAGGAAGTTGGGGGGGGGAGGGGGGAGGAGGAGGAATGTGTTATCCCATACATGTATCACCCCCAGCGCATCCAGGTTGGAAATGGAATGGCAAGGTTCCGTCTGACACCGACAGTGGTAGGCGAGATATGACAGATCCGACGGTGTGTGTCAGCAGAGTCACACCTCCAGCTGCTGGGTACCACGAGTGCCCTCTGCCACCGCAATATAAAAAGGCCAGTGGCAGCCACTCAACCTATTTGCACTTGGAGTGATGTTGCCATGTAACACTATGCACACACTGTCTACTCCCAGTTCCAACACCATCATTTGTGCTTTAGTACAGAGACGCTCTTCCTTGATGAGCCTCTGATAGCTGGACTCTGATTCATGCTGCAGTATTCATAATGAGTCTTTGTGTGTTGGAGAAACACCAGTTAAGTAAATCTTCTATTTGTTGTGTTATTTTGTTTACTAATCATTTCTGCTTCTGTCCAGTTTCTGGATTCTTCCCTCTAAGCACCTTAATCTTGGATGACATCACTAAGCTCTGCACTAGGCTTAAAAATGCTAGTTGCCTGGTAACAATCTTCAACAAAAGAGTTTCACACCAGTTCTGATATTCCCCTACCCAGCAAAATTAGCTTTTTAATCATCTTTACATTTTCCTTTCTGGTTCATCTTGCAGCTTATGCCTTGTACTGTCAGGCTGTTTCTGAATATGTTTGTTTGTCTGCATTATTTTATTCACACTATCCATGACACTGAAGCTAAAGGAGACTACTAAATTTATGTTATGAGACATGCATTTGACCTTCCCACTGATTTGGAAAGTTTGGTTGTAATCCAATCTTTTGGTCTAACCCTAACATTACCACCACTAATGTCAGTTTGCTATAGAGCTAACTCTTCTGCCACTATCCAATCAGCTTGAAGTTTCAAGATTAGCAGTTCTAGAAATGTGTAGAGATAATGACTGTCACTGCATCTCCAGGGATGGCCAATATCATCCTTCATATAGGTTGTATCACAATAACTCTCACAAAAATAATGCTTACATTCTTCAACTGATTTCCATTTATGATCATTTTCTGGAATTTTACCACATTTAAATTTTGACAGCATAATTTTGCTTTGGTTATCCTGTTAAGAGTTATATGTCCAATAACAGACAGTAACTAACAGGTTTCTACATCATGTTTTTGATAAAATTGTTTGTAAATGAGAACTGTTCAGCAATCATTTCATTACACCATTTGAATGCAGCTTCTAAGTTTAAATACTTTGAGTAACAAAATTTAATAGTGAGAGAAAATGATAATTACTCGTGAAAGATTATCACTGCATATGAAAGACAATTAAAGTTATGGAAACACTAAGATCTTTTAACTCACAGTGTTCCTCAGCCAAAATACTGTGATGAAATCAGGGGATTTTAAACATCGATATGCAGGATCGATCACATGCGTGTATTGAATATCCTTAAAATTATTAATTACATTCCATTCTTATTATGGTCATACCTGATAAAGAGCCTGTCACCATTTTTCTGATATAACTGTATACAAATGGTGTTCAACATAGCTTACTTCACAGAAGCTGTACTCTGTGCTAGAACAGCTTGAAAACTTTCTTTATTGAGGGAAAAGGAATATTTGAAGGCTTAAAAAGCAACTTTAAAAAGAGAGAGAGAGAGAGATGGGGAGAAAGGGGGGGGGGGGGGGGGGGGGAGGGAGGGAGAGAAAAGAGAGAGTGGGAGGGAGAGGGAGGGATGGATGAAGGACAGAGGTGAAGGAAACTAACAAATTGTGTTACAGCTTAAGACTTGGCCTATAGCTCTTTTGCCCATAGAGCTATTCAAGTTCTGTATTCGCAGCCTCAATTCTTACTTCAACCCCAAGACATAATATATACCTTGGATTTCAGGTCTCATCAATGTGGATATTCTGTAGGAATGTAAATCTGTTCAGAATTAAACGGGAACACTATTTTCCATGCCACTATCGAATTTTGATTTTGTTGAATGTCTGCAGTGTATAAAATCCAAAAACCACCAATTAACTGTGGTTGCATTTAAGGCAGTATAGCTTCCATGTTTATATGAGTGGTCTTTTACCAGAATGAACTAAGTGACATTTAGTTAGTTTTGAGAAATAAAGGACTGAAGTTAAGAGTTTACAGCAACTTATTTATTAAAAAATATTTATGAATATATATGTGGTCTGGTGCATAACGTGTGTGAAAAACTTTTACAAGCTTTATGAGCCTTGCAGCACATTATTTAATTACAGCTTGAAACTTAAAACTACAGAGAAACAATGCAAAATATCCATGTACGTTAGGTTATTTTGTTGTCACATCACATTAATGCACTTCAGTACAAAATACAAAGTAAGGTTTTCTTGTTTCTGCATTATATTCATATATAGATCTATTTGGCAACTGAAACACACAAATATAATTTCAGCATTTATGTAATACAGAATTATTAAGCAATTTTTGGAATTAGGAGAGAACATTGGAATATACTTAAGCGATGATTATGCTTCCCCAATACTCATCTTCTTCTATTACTGTCACTGCTCATTTCTGATACTTCAGCCATTTTGAGACCCTTATAGAATTCATGGTATATTGGGGGTATGCACATAAGAAGGCTCTGAGTATCTTTCAGTTTCTCAGGGCATAGAGTGTGACCTAATGGATACAGTATAGGTAATGTAATTTGACTGAGAGAACAGTGGCGAGCTTTTAAGCGTTTATTTAAATTCACTGAAGAGTATTCTTCCATGTCATTGTGGCTGTATTTGTACTCCATTATCCCCAGCTTCTCTTTTGGAAATCTCATTTCCTTAATCCTAAGCCACTCAACCTTTTCTCCAGAAAGATTTACTTTTCTGTTAGTCATTGCTTTTTTGAGTAGCATAGTATTTTTGAAGTCACTACAATCCATTTTTACGACTTCAAATTTACCTTTCTTCACTCTGGCATTCTCAATAATAAAAAAAAAGCTGTTCTGTGGCAAATATTTCTGGATAATGCCATAGTTTCCTTTCTATATCCCCAAAATCACTGTCATTCGGAAGATGCAAGTGACCAGGTTCAGCAAATTTGTGCGTAATTTTGAGGGAGCTGTATCACCTTTGAATACAAATTTCTGTTTGCAATTGTGTAGATGACCAAGACATCTGTGGGTGGTTAAATAGTGATACCTACGAACTGGGATTTGAAAAGCTGAGTGACGTGGATACAGTGAATAAATTGTGTTCAGTAGACGAAGAGAGAGAAGATGAGATGATCGAAAAACCCGTTATACCACACACACACACACACACACACACACACACACACACACACACACACACACACACACACACACAAAGGCACTGAAATGTGTACATATTAGAATATGCATAATAAAATTTGTTTGATTATGCTTATAGTTTGACACTCCGGTATACGAGAAGTCTCATATGGAAAAAGTGAATAAAAAACAGTAACAGGAAAAATGAACAAGAAAGTAGGTGATTCACAATACGTGTAATTCGGTGAACATGTTGTCAGTTTCCAGTGAGTAATGGGTAAGTAATGCAGTGGGTTTTCAACTGTAAATACAGTAAGTAGTAGTTTCTAGTAAAAGCCTGTGTAGGTTGTATTATCTATGGTTTTTGGTTACCCATGCAGTGGAGCTACATTAACCTGCACTGTGTTCTTTTCAGAAAACGTAATTAAATATCAGCCTTCAGACTGAAGACCACAACAACAAACAACAAATACTGAAAAAAGTGAATTGAGACTAAAATAAAATAATGAATCAGACAAGCAAAAGCCAAAGGGCCACTGAAATCACTCATAAAATAAAACAACATTTTCCCTGTCCCTACTTATTACCCACTCTTGCAAATTACTCAATGACAGCAAAAGGAAAACTATAAAGTTATGACCAATTTGCTGGCCAGTGTTTGTCCTCAGGAGAAAAACTGGTTTTAGTACTGCTGATGCATACTCACATAAAAGTGCATGAAATTATTCTAGTAATGGTAAATCTGGGATGGGATAATGACAATACTGAATACTGATATTATTAACCTAACTTTTGGAAATATTAATTTCTTCCTCAGTGAGGAAAAAGGGATGGGTTGGGGAATGTTAGAAAGGAAGGGCAGGTCACTCAGACCCACGGATGAGAAGGAGCCATCTGCTGTGAGGATGAGGGGACACAAAGATAAAAAAAGAGGAAAGGAGGCAGAGGGTAACTCTCATAATTTAAAATTATTTAATGATTTAGAATCAAGGATTGAAGGTTTCTTTCATCTGCATACCACATAGCACCTTTCCTGTTAATTTTACTGTATTAAATATAGCACGAGGAAAAACAAATGGTTAATAAATGTCAAACCATAGTTCATGCTACAGCTTTACTCATTTCACATCACTGAAAGTGTTCTTTTATGATGGATTCTATGGAATATGATGAATGCACAAATGAATGAATGAACAACAAGTGCCTAAAATCAGAACTGAATTCAGCATGTCAGGGAGCAGCCAAGATTCTCAGATTTCTAAAATGACTGCTTACTACTTTAATATTTCTCATATTCTGAATAGCTTTCCTACTGTATTATTTGTTACCCAGAACCCAGTATTTGTCAATAAATTCACCTGGCTTCCACACCTCATGATAACATCTGTTCACTTTTTACTATTAAGCTGCCTTATCCCTTGCTTAACCTTTATTAACTTCTAGACTTCCCTGCCTATAACTTGGCCACTTCAATGATTACTGGTCCTCTTCGAGTTTTCACTTTGAGAAAAATAATCATAATGCCATCAATTCAATGTCTAAAGCCATCAATTCCATGTATAAATTCTTCAGAAAGAACTAGTTAGTCTGAAATCTGCAGAAAGCCAATTCTTCTTAACTTATCCTGTCAACTACAAGCAGCTAATAATTGAAGATAAGCCCACAAAATAACTGCAAAACTATTTGAATAAAGAGGAATGAAAGCTAATTTTTTTTACTTACCTATTCGGGGTTTGAGTTCCTGCAACAAAGGTTGCTTCCTTGCAGCACCAGATGTTGTCATGCCAACAACAAGTGCATCTTGCATTATATTGAGATCTTCAATATCACGTATTTCATCGTATCTCATACATAGCTGTTTGTATTCTGATTGTAAGTGCCACACCCTCTTCATGAGAGTTAAGTGCAAACAGTGACACCAATATTTGTACAAATACCATCGTTCTTCAATGTTAAGCTCCCAAAGGTTGTAAGCACGTGTCAGTCTCTCAACAACACGCCCATCTATATTGACAACCTGTGTAAGGCGGCTCTTGAAGAACCTATAAAAGATGAAAATGTGATCTGAATTATGCCTATTACAATTACAATGCACTGCCAATCAGAGCCATACTGAAGTAATCCTCCACCCTTGGTATAACTGTCAAAGCCCATGATGTTACATGGGTGAAATGAAGCTGTAGAAGCAACTGTGGAACAACGGTTCAAGCTAAATGCTCTTTTCCTCAACAGAAGATAGAAACACAACAGGCACCAGAACCCATGAAATGTATTAGAAGTTGCGAACATGGACAACCATCAGAATTATAATGGAATGACACCAATGAAAATTTGTGCGAGACTGGGACTCAACCCAGATTTCCTGCTTATCACAAGCAGTTGTCTTACCGATAGGCCATCTGAGCACGCTTCCTGGCCAGGCCCAAAATTCCACATGATGTCAACCAAGTGTGTAGAACCTGCACTCATACATCCATTATGTGTATTTCTGTAGAGGGGAGGGACTCTAATCAAAAGTCACTTGTCCAGTGTTGGCAATAAATACAACTTTTTTTTCTGTTCATTTTTTGCACCTCCCTGTGCCCGCACCCTTGACAGAGCCTTATCTCACCGTGCCTTCATATAGCCCTGCTGCCAACTCGCAACTATATGATTCAAGAAGTTGACATTCACATTTGATAATCCACCAAAATCTTTTACAGACTGATATGTGAGGGCATAATGGAGATGGTCCTTAAATTTTTCATTTTAAAAAATGGCTATCATGTTTATACATACTGCAGGCCAAAAATTTTTCTGTTCCGAGATAGCAGTCAACAAAACTGAATGAACTAGTTACAAACTGATAAATAAATACCTTATTTCAAACACTGAAGGATACTATTTGGGAAAGAATGAGGGTGGAGGGGTCAGGGGGAGAAAACTGTGTCATCACTGACACATTCTTGTCTCTCTCCAAGTAACATGGAGCCTCTTTGACACCTAGTGATAGTTCAGCAGAAACTTCATATGAAAGGAATGATTCTTTTCTCCTGTCACTGCAAACCAATATGCAATGCGACAGGATGATCTGCTTTTTCATCCTATTCCCCCACCCCTCTATAGAAAGTGAAGGAGAAATATCATTTTAGGGGACATTGAGATTCATCACACTGCATGAACAACAGCTGATAAGAGTAGAGATGAGCCAACTGGTTGGGTTTTTAGTGATGGTTAGAGCTCCTAAATGGATGTTCGCACAAACTACTAGTGATAGCCAACTGTCTGACTATCAAACTGTCAGCAGAACTTCATTGATTTGATACATTTCACAGGCACTGGGGTGCGCATTTACAACCAAAGTTATGGATTCTGAACATTATGGCACTTGAACTGGTGGCCCCTACATACAACTTAAAATTTCTTTTACAGGCTTTGAAATTGTTTAAGTGAATGTGCAATGTAATAACTTGCTTTTATGGACATTTGAGGGCTGCATTTTCACTCTTTAACATTTAAAAATGTGTTTGAGGTTAGATGAACATGACACACGTACATTACATGTTTTTTGATTTACACAATTAATCAGATGTATCACTTCTTGCAGATAATATCAATTTTATGACTATTGGCTTACTCACAATGAACTGTATTTCATCATGATTGAGACTGAAACCTTTTCTTTTCAATTGTCTTTGCACATTTATCATAGTGCATGAATTTTTGAATTTCAGCTTATAAGGTGTGAAAACTATGAATGACACTGAGTATAGAAATTTTACTTTCTGTACAGTAGTTATACTTCTAGCCCAAAGATTTTAAGAGTTTTCAGCTAGACAGCACAAGAAGTATTGAAAATATCAGAAAGCAGGGGAATAAGTTCCGGCAAAAATAAGTTTTTATCAGAGACATGGGAAATCCATCATTATGAATAACACTCCATGGAGCTACAAACTATTGACAAGAACCTCCTTTGTGACCAAGAGTTTATGCAGATACAGAAGTGAAAGCACTCACAACAGAACAAAACAAAAAGTAATCCTTGGTACAAACATGTAAATGTAAAAATGCACTGTTTTTGTGGCCCATCCTCTAACAAAGTGGTTCCATTATCGATGGATATCATTTATTTTTTGACAATATAGGAATAGGATAGATTGCTGCTCACCGTAAAGTTGGCACACCGAGTAAACAGCCACAATGAAAAAGACTGTTACACATTTAGCCTTTGGCCAAAGCCTTCTTCAGAAAAGAAGATGTACACACATTCACGCAAACAACCACATCTCACACAGTTATGATCATCATCTCTGGCAATTTGCACCGAAATACTACTGTTATGTTGAGTGGCAATCTGGAATGGGGCAGAAAATGAAGAGCGATAGCGGTATATGAGTGTGAGAAAGATGAGTGCTGTCTGGCAGAGCGTGCACGGACTAGATGGAGGCATAAAAAGACTACCAGGCACAGTGTTGTGAGGGTGTGGGGTAGGGATGTGGGGAGGAGGGGAAGGGGGGGGGATGGCTAGCAAAATAGGAGAAAAGCAGGGATGGGAAAAGATGGGCGGATGTGATGGCAGAGGGCAGCACACAATGGGTATGAGGGGACGTGAACAGCGAAGGAGTAACAGGACAGAGTGGGGGGAGGATTGGAACTGTTGGGTGGAAAGTGTGGGGACAGTAGGTTACTGTAGACTGAAGCCGGTATAATTTGAGCAGAGTGTGTGTTGTAAGGGTAACTCCCATCTGCATGGTCCAGAAAAGCTGGTAATGGAGGGGAGGATCCAAATGGACCACATTGCGTAGCAGCCATTGGAATCAAGCATGTAATAATCAGCCATATGTTGTGCCGCAGGGTGGTCCATTTTGTTCTTGGCCACAGTTTTGTAGTGGCCATTCATCCTGGTAAACAGCTGTTTAGTAGTAATACCAATATAAAAAAGTGTGCTGGTATAAGACATGGCTGCTTTCACAGGCAGTGCCACCCCTGATGGAAAAGGGCAAGTCTGTGACAGGTCTAGAACAGGAAGTGCTAGGTGGGTGGACTGAGCAGGTCTTGCATCTGGGTCTTCTACAAAGATATGATCACTATGGCAAGGGTTTGGGGTTGGGATTGGGAGTGGTTTAAGGATGGACTAGGATGTTGTAGAGGGCGGGTGGTCGACTGAAAATCACTTTCGGAGAGATGGGAAGGATCTTTGATAGGATGTCTCTCATTTCAGGGCATAGTGATAAAAAATCAAAGCCCTGACAAAGCATGTGATTCATTTGTTCTGCTCTGGGTTGGTACTAGGTGACGAAGCATGCACTCTCCTTTGTAATTGGTTCCAGGGGTGAGATGGGAGGATTGAAGGTGTGTGGTGTGGTGATATGGCAAGGGAAATCTGTTTGTAGCCTAAGTCTGGAGGATAGTGTGTGTGTGTGTGTGTGTGTGTGTGTGTGTGTGTGTGAGAGAGAGAGAGAGAGAGAGAGAGAGAGAGAGAGAGAGAGAAGAATGGGTGAGACCTTCAGAATACTGAGGAAAGGGAGTTCTTGTCAATGCAGATATGCTTTCCCCAGGTGGCCAGGCTGTATGGGAGTGATCTTTTGGTGTGGAAGGGATGGCAGCTGTTGAAGTGCTGGTACTGTTGTTGGCTGGTGGTTTTGATGTGGACAGAGTAGTGTAGAGCCACCAGAGGAGGTGGTCAATGTCCAGGAAGGTGGCTGCGTTGAGGAGGACCAGGTAAAGCAGATGGTAGAGAAGATGTTGAGGTTAAGAAGGAATGAGGATAGAGTGTCTTGACTCTTGAGTCCATATCATGAAGATTTCATCAACCGACCTGAACCAGACCCAGGGTTTGAGGTTTTGGGAAGCTAGTAACATTTCCTGTAGATGACCCATAAACAGGTTGGGACACAAGGATGCCATGCAGGTGCCCATGGCTGTGCCACGGATTTGTTTGTATGCCTTCCCTTTAAAGGAGAAGTAATTGTATGTTATGACAAAGTTAGCAATGTGTATGAGGAATGAGATGGTGGATTTTGAGTATGCAGGACATTGGGAAAAGCAGTATTCAACAGCGGCAAGACAAGGGGCATGAGGGATGCTGGTGTATAGGGAAGTGCCATCAACAGTCACGAGTAGGTAAAGGAGATGGGATGGTGGAGAGTCGGTGAAGGAAGTGATTAATATCTATGACGTGGGAGGCTAGATTTTGGACAATTGGTTGGAAGTGTTGGTCAATGAGAGCCAAAATTCTTTTAGTGAGGGAGCAGCAACCATCTATATTGAGGCATCCAGGACTGTTGGGTTTGAGGATTTTGGGGAGCGTGTACAAGGTCAGTGTGCAGGGTGTCACAGAGGTGAGGAGCCATATGGATCCAGGGCAGATGTTCTGGGAAGGGCCTAAGGTTTTGAGCAGTGATTGGAGGTTATTTTGCACTTCTGAGATAAAATCATTCCGGCACAGTATATGGGTAGAGGGCTCAGGTAAGTGACAGAGGCCTTCCACCAGGTAGTCACTGTGATTCATAATGACAGTGATGGAATCTTTGTCTGCAAGTTGGATGAACAACTCAGGATTTATTTTGAGATTCAGTATGGCTGTCCTTTCTTCTGCTGAAAGTTTGGTGTTCTTAGGAAGGGACCCGGGGAGGTATGGTCAAAAAAATTTGGAGGTAAGGAGTTCCATAACTGCCCAAAACCTGGCCTCCTACATCAAAACTACCAACCACTTCCTTCACCGAATTGCCACCAACCCCATCCCCATACCTAGTACATCCCTAATCACTGTTAATGCCACTTCCCTACACACCAACATCCGCCATGCCCATGAACTTGCCATTACTGAACATTACTTCTCCTAATGTCCTTCAGACCCCAAACCCATTACCTCATTTCTCCTGCATCACAGCCATGGGCACTACATCACAGCCATGGGCACTAGTGTGGCACCCTCCTGGGCCAACCTGTTTATGGACCACTTAGAGGAAACATTCCTAGCCTTCCAAAACTTGAAATCCCTGGACTGGTTCAGGATGACTGATGATATCTATACGATTTGAACTCAGGACCAAGACATTCTATCCTCATTCCTTCATAACTTCAACGCCTTCTTCCCACCCACATAGCTTGATCCTCCTCAATCCAGCATGCCACCTTCCTTTCCATTGATCTCCTCCTCTCTGACAACTCTATCCACTTCTCTGTCCACACTAAACCCACCAACAACAAACAGCACCTGAATTTGAAGAGCTGCCATCTCTCCCACACACAAAAAATCACTCCCACACAGTCTGCCCGTCTGGGGACAGCATATCTGCAATGATAAGAGCCCCCTTCCCCAGTAAGCTGAAGTGCTCACCAAGACCCTCACAGACAGACACTACCCCTAAATCTAGTCTGCTAAGATTTCTCATGCCCTTTTCCCACACACAACCCTTAACCTCCCATCTCCTGTAAGAACCACGTGCAAAGAGTGGTCCCTTAATCAGCGAATACCACCTTGGACTGAGATAACTGAACATCCTTCAGCAAGGCTTTGATTACTTATTATGATGCTCTGAAATGCGGGAGATCCTACCCAAGATCCTTTCTGCCCCTCCTAAAGTGGTGTTCTGTTACCCACCCAACCTACACAACATCCTAGTTCATCCCTATGCTACTCCCAATCCCAAACCCCTTACCACAGGCATCTTATCCCTGTGGAAGTCATGCCCAGTCCACCCACCAGCACTCCTTATTCCAGTCCTTTCACAGGATTATCCTTCCCCATCAGAACCCGGACCACCTGTGAAAGCAGCTCAGCTGCAATCAGCTGTTCCTATTGGTATTACACAACCAATCAGCCGTCAACCAGGGTGAATTGCCACCGCCAAAGTGTGATCAAGACCATGGCAGACCACCCTGAGGCACAACATGCTGCTGAACATAACATGTTTGATTTCAATCGCTGTTTCAAAACCCAGGCTATCTGGATTTTCCACTTCGTCATCAGCTTTTTTGACCTGTGCAGATTCTCTGCTCCCAAAATTAACTCAGCCTCAATCTGCAATAGTCAATTGTTCACATACCATCCACCCCACCCCCACCCTCTGCCCTATCACCTCCTCCCTATTCATGTCTCCTCACCCCCTTTGTCTTCCACCCTCTGCCGAACACACCTGCCCACCTTCCCTACCCCTGCTGCTGTCCTATCCCCCCCCCCCCCCCCAACCTCCCTATCCCACAGCCTCCTGACTCTGTGCAGTCTTGTCATGCCTTCATCTAGTCCCTGCATACTACACTACACAGTGCTCTTCTCTCCCTGCTATCCCTCCCTATTTTCTGCCCTACTCCATACTGCCGCTCAATTGCATCCTAGTGTGAACTGCCAGAGATGGTGATCATATGCGCATAAAGTGTGAATGTGTGTGTGTGTGTGTGTGTGTGTGTGTGTGTGTGTGTGTGTGTGAGAGAGAGAGAGAGAGAGAGAGAGAGAGAGAGAGAGAGAGAGAGAGAGAGTGTCAGTGTGTGTCCTTACCTAAGGAAGGCTTTGGCTGAAAGCTAAATGTGTAACAAACAGTCTTTTCGTTGTGGATGTCTACAACTCAATATATCATCTTTACGGTGAGTAGAAACCTAATCTTTTTTCCTAATATTGCTGATATTCCAACCTGGATTTACCCTCTGAATGTTTGATTTAGATATCTCATACCCTCCAACAGCTGCAGCCCCTAATTACTTGTACAATACATTAAAAGCACACTTTATCTCTTACAGGCACAATAAATCCTTAAATTGGATCTTTTGTTAAGGTGAAAAGCACCATAAAAACTAAATTTGGAACTTACTTTACAAAAAGCTTGGCCAGTTTTAAAATACTGTAATTTTGATAACAATATTTAGGTTGATATTAATAGTATTTCATATCTCAACTTCAGAAAGTCAGAATAATCCCATCATTACATTGTAAGAAAATTTTAGATACAAGTTTTCAGGTAATTTCTGTATTTGATATTACAACGACAAAAATGCAGGCAATAAAAGAGACAGTGATAAATCGTGAAGAAAACTGGACTGTTATATCTTCTACCCCAGCTATCTGTAGGATGCAATATGAGATTGATTATAGGCCACAGAATATTTAATTTGTATAAGATTACAGTGGAATAAAGAAGTGACAATGGCTTGCTAGATCAGTGGGCAACAACCTGAAAATATATCATACAACGGTTCCAAATTCCATTTGTCGTTTGTTAAGGACATTTTACGGCACCTAGGAGTTTCTCCCTGACAATGCTCTGGGTCTGTGAAGCATGCAATGCTGCAAGTTTCCTTGTAACAGACAGGCAGAGTCATTTCTTACAGAGGAGAAAGTTAGAGCATACTACCCTTTGTGGAACAACACATAACACGGGACTGATGTTCAAATCAACCTTCAGGCTGATGACTGCCTCAATCTCTAAAATCCATTAGCCCTGCCAATTATTGCAATTTTTCTGTTTCTGAAGGCACACTCTTAAATGAAACAAATGTGAAGCAATTACTTGCAATGAAAACACAAATAGCCTGCTACAGCTAGTAGTTACTTAATATATTTGATGACTTATTTTATAGCACTGTGTAAGACAGCAATTTTACATGTAGGTTTGTCATTTTTGAAGAAGCTTGCCAAGTATTTAGTACAGCATATGAAACAACCACCATGATACAAAATTATCATTTACAAATATAAGTGCAAACTAGAAACAGTATATATATGAACTGTAAATAAGACATTACCTGTAGAGGCCCATGTTATACAGCCACAGCTGCTGGAACTTCACAAAATCCTCTGGGTTATCCCGAGAACGCTCCATCTGCTCTTGACAATACTGACTATCTGCAAGAAGACGTGACAGCTCAACAGCATATTTTAATTGTACTGTGCTTACTGTTTGTATAACTAGATCATATTCATCACTGAATACATTAATATTGTTGTCATCGTCATCATCATCTTCAGCACCAACATTATCACCATCTACATTAGGTAAATCATCTAGATTTGTAGTATTACAGGCATCATCACCGCCCTGCTGAAGTTCAGTATCTGGGTTGTCATTTCCATCTCCTTTCAACCATTCTATGAAAAGTTCATCACTGACTGACTGTTTATCTATAAATGATGCAAGTTGTTTTTCAGTAAGTCCCATTTCCTTCAATGAAGAAATACTGACTACCCCCCAGTTGTCAGACATTTTGTCTAGATCTCGTTGCAGAGAATGAATGTGATTGATGACATCTTGCATTTGTCTAAACATCTCCCTGGTATGTGATGTAGATGCTCTCACTCCACGAGATCGTCTAACTTCTTTCAGATTATAAGGCTCTAGAGCTTTTGACTGTGATTGACCACCAATTCGAATTATTTTTGTTGTATATTGTAAAGTTCCTTCCAGGACTTGATCCAGGGCATGGTTAGTGTAGCATACTACAAGAATAGGTCTATGGTTACTGTTCCATACGTTTTGGTTGTAGAGAAAAGTTTCCATTATCTTCAACCCAAGGAAAGTTTTGCCTGTTCCTGGAGGTCCTTGTATTATTACAAACTCTTTTGTCAAAGCAGATTTGAATGACTTATATTGTGAAATGTCCAAGTTCAGATCATCTTCTGTGGGCCAAGCATTCATTTCAGTAACTGGAACTCCAAAATCATCAATATTGTATATTACTGAAACTGGATTTGCAAGTATATACAGGGGCAGACCCACTTCTGTAATCCCATCAACAATATAAGGCTTCATTGGAAATTCTGTGAATGGCATGCTCTGCAATGCATTTAATACCTGCCTGTATGGTTCAAAGTAAACTTCACTTTCCGCTACTGTAAAAGTTCGATCAAATATATTGGTATCTATTTCGTCACAAAGTTCCACCACAACACAACCCTTCTCAAGCTGTTTCTTATCCCTGTCCAATACTGTACCAAAAAAGAAGGTTCCAAAATTGTCTTGTGTAAAACACAACAAAGAACCAAACATAAAACGTTTGGAATGTTCCCACTGAATGTTTTTCAGCTTCCTCTTAGTATCAAAATTTAATAACACACCCACTTTTTCTTTAACAGTTACAGTGTTTAAAAATTGAGCATCATGATACATTCGCACATTGTCAATCCTCTTAAATTTTTTCTTGCCTTGGAGACAATGTTCCATATATTGCGATATACCCTCACGTAAAGGACCCACAAAGTCTTCCCGCAACAAGCGGAACTGGACATCTAGATAATGTTCCACATCAATATATGCCCCCTTGATGATGCTAGGTCGCAAAAATGGTTTGTTAGCAAAATCTTCAGCAGTTGGGAATATACTGTAGTGTCTAAAATTATCAGGGGGCTGCAAATATTGGAGTTGCTCCATTTTGCTACTTTCTTTTATTGAATTACGTTCGTATTCTTCCCTCTTACTTTTTAGCTGGGCACTGAGGTCTTCAAGTTGCTTCTTAACATCATCACAGTTAATGTTCTGGTATCTCTGAGCTCCTTCTATGGACAGTTCTGTCATAATAAACAGATTATTAAATTTTTCACATGCAGTTTGCGGGAGCACATTAATAACTGTTTTATAAAATATTAGAAGATTTTCTAAGAATGGTAATATTTTCGATTTTCTTGATTGATGTTCAGTTGGGATTTTGTTGATTTGCCTTTCAAGCTGGTTTAAAAAGTGTGGCTGGCACGCTGCAATCAAAACAGTTGTTTTGTTGTGTTGAAAACCAACAACACAGACTTTCTCTGCAAGGATTCTTAATGTAAGATGTATTAAATCAGGAAACATTTCCTTTTTTAACATTTCATCAAACCCTGTTTTAGAGCTTGCTAATTTTACAACAACATCCACAGGATCTTTATCAATAAGATTTTCTAGAAACTTATACCCAGTCCCTTTAATCGAGGTAGAAGATTTTTGCCTGTCTTCCACCTGTGATTTGTCCCTCACAAACCTAGAAGTAGTTTCGTAACTTTGATCTGCATGGGCACCCATTTTGTATCTGCCCCTCGCTGCGACTGATTTGTCATTGGAATGTTGTACACTGGCTTCACAATCAGCTCTTGTTGAATTAGTGAGCCGATCACGTGAACTCCATCGAACATTTCCTCTTTGATTGCTGTCATGTGAGAAAAAATGACTAGAATTTCCAGGGTGTTTTGAACGGGCAGCAAAATGTTGTGGGACACCAACATTCTTATGTTTTGAAGGGAACCTGTCCGAAACACTTATGTCAACATTACTGCCTGTTTTCTTATTATTTCCTTGTTTTTCAGTTCTTGTAGTAGAAGACAGACTGGATGAAAAAGGACTTTGTGTGTCTTGCTCTTCTTGCCTTCTGCCATTGAGTTCAAATTTCTTTCGTGGGACAGACTGATGACGTCTGCGCTCTGTTCTTGTTCTGCTTTCCACATTGGCAGCATCAAGCACAGAAAACAGCTTATCTGACAAACTTTCTGCCATATCTGCACCAAATTGTCCTGCAACAAATTCAATAAAATACAATTAAAACATTGTATTCTCAAAAAGTCTATTTACTTACTACATTCTAGCAGAAATTTTCATGTATAATGTTTCAACAGAATATAATTTGGAGTTTCCTATAAGGAATTTGTCAAATGAAAATGAGACAGATGGGGAAAAAAAACCCGCACACCAAGGGTTCTGTACAAACTTAATTATGTGTACAGGGAGCAATAATTTCAAACAATGTAAACCCCAGGTAAGAACATAAACAATGTAGGAAAAGACAAGATTGCTACTTACTGTAACAAAGACATGTTAAGGTCCAGACAGGCACAATTAAAAGACACTTACATAAAGCTTTCAACCACAGCCTTCATCAGTAAGAGAGAGAGAGAGAGAGAGAGAGAGAGACATACAACATTCATACACAACTCATGCACACATGACCGCAAACTCCACCTGTGCACGAGGTGTGCTTGTTTGTGTGTATCTCTCATTAACTGAGGAAGGCTGTGGCCGAAAGCTTTATGTAAGTTTCTTTTAATTGTGTCTGTAATGTAACACGATAATAATAATTTCATGTTGCATAGCAGCCTGGTGCAACACTTTCTATTGGACACCATTTTGGTGACTTACGTGTCCCTAAAATATCCCAGTTACCCAACTGGGGATAGGGGGCCTACAGTTTAAAGTGGAATCTAAACCACATGTTTCTGATGACTCCTCATATCATTAAGAGGTGAAGGTTAGGTTAAACTGAAGAATCCATGATCTGACCAAAATTCGAATCTGCGATCTGTTGGTTTCCAGCTATCTTCGTGGACAGTAAGTGGTGGGGTTTTAAAAATGCTTTCATTAGGTTTCATAAAACTTTGACAAAGTATTTGACAAGTAATTATTATTATATGTTTTAACTTGATTTAACTACGCTTTATAAATTTTGTAAAGTTACTTTCCTACTTAATAAATTATTGTTACTGTGGAACGGGTGAGCGGTTGGAAAATTTTACTACTAACGGAAATATAAAAGTGGGTAGTTGGTAGAAAAGGTTGACTTCCCATGATGTAGATGAATAACAGTGTCATGGACCATGAGATGCACTTTTTCTGCTGCATACATCTGTGAAATCACTCTAAGGATGCTAAGGAAATCTGAGCAGATGGGGAAATTATTCCATCACGTCTTATTGGTATCAATGTCTTTTGGAATACATACAATTATGTATTGAATACAATGAATTCGTGGTAGGCGAACACTAAAATGATGGTCAGAGAAATGACTGACAGCTCAAGATAGTCCCCCATTTAGACTAGACAGTATACACTGGAATGAAATAGTGGCAATTGTCTTCAAAAATGACTCATATCTACACTACAAGTGCTATTTACAAGATGTAAAGAATCAATATTTTTCAGACCAGTTTCAAAAGGACTGCTCTTCATACAAATTCCAATGGATCTCATTGCTCATAATTCATTGTTAAAAACCATTCCAGGGTGCACAAGCAGAATTATAGGGAACGTGACATGCGATTGGAGTAGGAACTGGGTATTTCACTTGTTACACCCCGAGGAATTGTGCGGTTCCCCAGACCAGTACAGAGACTGTGAATGTGGCTTGTCCTAAATAACACCTTGGTCAACCTAAATCAGTCACTAACTTCCTTTAAGTAAGACAGACCAGCTTACAGATACACAGTAGAACCATAATAAAGCCGGGATTTTTCACAGTTGCTAAAAATTAGAGGAGAGATGTTCTGTACACTCCTGACAACTTACGGCTTCCACATTTTAGAATACTGTTCAGATTGGCAGGCAAAGGTTTCAGGCCCCTCTAGTATGGCAACTAATCCTGATTTCCAAGAAATATAAGCCCCAGGAAGGAATGGATAGTGTCTTGAAAAAAGAGGTTATAAGATGAAAATTAATGTAGTCAAATTAAATTAGGTGATGCTGATGGAATTGATTACGAAATGAGACACAAAAAGTACTAGATGAGTACTGCGGATTTAGACAGCAAATTAACTGTCAAAGGCAGAAATAGAGAGGATCTAAATCTTAGATTGGCAACAGAAAAAAAGAGAAATATTTCAACATCAAATATAAATTTCAGTGTTAGGAATTTTTTCTGAAAATATTTGTTGGGAAGATGTGTGGGTTCCACGATGCCTTACACAGTGTAATTGCTTGTTTACTCACACCAGTGATGTTAAGGAAGGAGAGGCACACAGCAATCAGTCACAATCCCATTAGTTTTTGTAACTCTTGCATATCTAGATTTTGGCTACATCTCCAGTGCTTTTGAGTTACATCCAACAAAATCACAGCAGTATAATCTTATTGGTGTACAAGCAGAAGGAGACTGATTGCTGTGTGCCTCTCCTTCCTACAGTCTACAGTCACTGTGCAGAACAGAATCAAAGTTGGTTCGGTGATGTTAGTTTCTGTAGTAATCACAGAGTAGAAGTCAGCGGTTGTGGTTGAAAGTCAATGATTGTGTCTGCTGCAGACTCGATAATAGCCGTAATTACAATGATTAGTCGTACAGTATATTATTATTATGAGAGGATATAGAGGAGAACTGTGTGAAATACTATATGAGTGAATATTACGACAACATTCACATCTACCACATCAGTCATGTTTTGAATGTACTGTTGTATATATACGAGCAATCAGAGTGCCATGTGACAATTCATATTCCATTTTTCTCCTGTACCAAAATGAAATGATCGTGTGGCATTTGTGACTAGGAGACCAGGTCCAAGGATTGTTCAGACATCTGCTGCATTACAACAACATAAACACACAGTAACTGAGCACAGAAAACTCAGACACAGCATGGAATTGAAGCAAGGGCTTCAGGATCTTCAGAAAGCGACACAAACCACTAGACCACAAGCTGTGGACTGTGTTACAATGAACTATCATTAGGTTTGTAGGATGACGTGACGACTGTCACTTATTTGTCTTGAAAATTCTACTATGGGACCAAAACTCATACCAATATTAACATGCAGCTCTACAATAGCACTGTAATGTCTCCCTTTCTGAACCAATCACCTTCTTCCACAATTTAGGAGAAGACAGATTGTTACTTACTGTAAAGAAGACAAATCAAGTTGCAGAAAGGCACAATTAAATGACACTTACATTAAAGCTTTTGGCCACAGCCTTCATCAGTAAAAGAGAAACACACACAAACTATTCACACACACAAGCAAGCATGCCTCATGCACACACGACTGCCAGCTCCAGCATTTTGGGCTGGAATGCAACTATCACTGGGATGTAAGCAGCAATCTGGAGGGGGCAGGGAAGGGGAGGGATGTAGTGTACAGGTTGGGGAGGGAGACAAATGCTGTCTGGTGGTGAGTGCAGGGGCTAGACTGCCAACACGTGCAGTGTCAGGATGTTGCAGGCAGGGGGGAGGGGGGGGGGGGAGGGGTAAGGAGTAAAAAAGGAGAGGACTGGGGAAAGATGGATGGAGGCATTGGCAGAGGGCTGCAAATAAACAGGGATTGGTCCTCACAGAACTGGTACTGCAAAAACACATCTCCATGGCATTCTAGAACCATCTCTGCTGCCTCTGCAATCTGTACTCAATACATCAAATCTCTGCAATTAAATACCTTGCTCTCCAGCACCTGGAGGAGCATTCCAGACACCACCTCCATAAGTTATCCAAATTGCTGATATCTTACTGCCACCTTGGAGCCCCACTATCCAACCCCAATTGTACTCCCAGTGTTCCTCCTTGACCACCCCTCATAGCAGCTAAACCCTGCCAAGCTGATCTTTTCAACTTGCCACATCCCCCAAAACTCCCTACCAACTCACCACCAAATCCAGAGCCAAAACATTCCTGTGACACTGTTGTTAGCCTGTCCACCAAAATGCTCAGCTCCACAGAAGTTTCAGTCAAAACAAATCCTGATCAAATCGTCCTATGTGCAAGTTCCACCACTGTTGCTATGAATCACGCAGTGACTACCTGGTAGAAGGCCTTCAACAATTATCTGAACCCTCCATCTATAAACTCTGCCAGAGTGATCCCACGTGAGACATCCAACACAAACTCCAATCCCTGCTTAAATCCTTAGGCCCTTCCCAGAACATCTCCCCTGAATCCATTTCCCTCCTCACCTCTATGACACGCTGCATGTCCACCTTCTACATGTTCCCTAAAATCCACAAACCCAACAATCCTGGATGCAGCATTGTATCTGGTTATTATGCCCCCACTGAAGGAATTTGTGGCCTCACTGACCAACGCCTTCAACCTACTGCCTGCATGTCTAGCTTCCCACATCAAACACACCAACCACTTCCTTCACTGACTCTCCACCATCCCCACCCCTTTACCTCCTGGATCCTTACTTGTCACTGTTGACTCAAAATCCCTATACACCAATATTGTGCCTGCCCATAGTCTTACTGCTACTGAACACTGCCTTTCCCAACTACCTTGACACTTAAAACCCACTACATCATTCCTTGTACACCTCACTAACTTTGTCCTAACCCAGAACTACTCATTTGAAGGAAAGGAATGTAAACAAATCTGCGACACAACCATGGGCATCTGCATTACACCCCTGTATGACAACCTTTTCATGGGCTGGCATCTAGAGACTCCCTTACTTCCCAAAACACAAAACCCCTGGTCTGGTTCAGGTTCATTGATGATATCTTCATAATCTGGACTCAGGGCCAAGACACCCGACACCCTATCTTCGTTCCTTCACAACCTGAACACTTTCCCTCCCATACGCTTCAACTGGTCATCCTCAACCCAGCATGCCACTTTCCTTGATGTTGACCTCCTCCTCTCTGATGGCTCCATATGCATCTCTTTCCACATTAAACCCACCAACCACCAACAGAATCTGCATTTTGTCAATTGTCATTCTTTTCAGACCAAAAAATCCCTCCCATACAGCCTGGCCACCCTCGGGCAGTGCATCTGTAGTGACAGAAACTCCTTTGCTCAGTATGCTGTGGGCCTCGTCAAGACCTTCATAGATAGGCACTACCCCCAGACTGAGTCCGCAAACAGATCTCCCACGCAATTTCCCCTCACACCCCCAATTCTTCCACAACCTGCAAGAACCAGACACAAAGGAGTGTCCCCTTCATCACCCTGTACCACCATGGACTGGAACAACTGAACCACATCCTTCGTCAGGGCTTTGAATACCTATAATCACATCCTGAAATGTGGGACATCAATCTCAACCCCGGTGCAAAGCCTGCCTAACCCACTCACCCAGCACTTCCTATTCCAGTCCTGTCACAGGTTTATTCTGCCCCAACAGGAGCCGGACCATCTGAGAAAGCAGCAGCCATGTTATTTACCAACTCTGCTGCTATTATTTCACAGCTTTTTATATTGGTATGACTACTAACCATTTGCCTAACAGGATGAACGAGCACCGCTATACTCTGGCCAAGAGGAAAGTAGACCACCCTATGGCACAACATGCAGCTGAACATAACACACTTTATTTCAATGGCTGCTTCACTATCCAAGCTATCTGGATCCTTACCTCCACCACCAGCTTTTCTGAACAGCGCAGATGGGAGTTATCCTTACAACACATTCTCCGGTCCTGTAATTATCCCAGCCTCAGCCTACGGTAACATACTTCCCCACACCCTTCATCCATCAGTTTCCACCCCCTGTCATGTCATCTCCATCCCATTCTCATCCCCCACCCTGTTTATTTGCAGCCCTCTACCAAAGAATCTGCCCATCTTTCCCCATCCCTCCCCTTTTTCCCCACCTCTCTGCCCTACAACCTTCTGACACTACACCTGTTGGCAGTCTAATCCCTGCACTCTACACCACACAGCATATATCTATCTCCCCACTTGCACGTTACATCTGTTTCCCTTCCTTGCCCCCTCCAGACTGCAGCATGCATGCCACGTGATAGTTGCATTCCAGCCCAAGATGCTGGAGCTGGTGGTTGTGTGTGCATGAGGTGTGCTTGCTTGTGTGTGTGTGAATGGTGTGTCTCTTTTACTGATATAGGCTGTGGTCAAAAGCTTTACGCAAGTGTCTTAACTGTGCCTCTCTGCAACCTGACACGACTTCTTTACGGTACATAGCAATCTGTCTTTTCGTACACTGCTGACATTCCTACATGGAGTTCTCATTGTTTGATCATCTTCATCCATTAGCCAAGGTCATGAACTAACTTTAGGCTTCTTTCTTTATTTTAATTAACAATCCCAGAAATTCTAGCAGGGAGTGTTAAAAATGTAACCTTACATGGAAGTGAAATATGGATAATAAACAGCTAAGACAACAGGAGAATAACTTCTTCTGAAATGTGATACTACAGAAGAATGCTAAAGATTAAATGGGTAAATCATATAACTAATGAAGAGGTACTGAATCAAATAATGGAATTAAGAACTTTATGGCAAAACTTAAGTAATGTGAGGGATATGTTGACATTACACATCCTAAGGCATTAAGCAATAATTAATTTGGTAATGGAACAAAGTGGAAGTGGGTCAGTTTGGGAAAAATTGCTGTGGGAGTCCAAGCCTTGAATATAACAAGCAGGTTCAAATGGATGTAAGTTGCAGTGGTTATACTGAGATGTAGAGACAAGCAAAGAACACACTAGCACAGAAAGATTTTTCAAACTACTCTAAACAAAATGAAGCCCGAGGACCCAACAATCTTTAAAATTCTGAGTGGTGAAAAACACAACTTGAAAGACAATTACAAATATCACATAGATTTTTCAGTAGAAAATCTAAAACCAGTATTAACTGCCCATATCTCAGATCTCTGATTAGTTAAACACAAAATCTGTTTGACTGCTGGATAGCTGGAAGAAGAATAGAAATTTAAGACGCTGTCCATAAATAAACACTCCACTTGGCTCCTTCCCGTGAATGCAATTGCTATAAAACAGAATCCATAGTAAAGCTGGACGTTGTACCAAAAAGTTGATCTGGAATATTAAGCCTTCAGGTGGTACTGTTGGCCTTCTCAGGACCAAAAAAATACTTGTTAGGTGGTGCCTGCTCAAGTAAACATGGAGTTTATCTGCCTCTGCACAATCAGGTTGTCAATGATAATGTGTTTTTCACTGTTGTGGTCTTCAGTCCAAAGAATGGTTTGATGTAGCTATCCACATTACTCTATCCTGTGGAAGCTGCCTCAGCTCTCAATAACTACTGCAACCTACAGCCTTTTGATCTTCTAAGAGTTCTCGAAATATAATTCATTATTATTATTATTATTCACGTTTGGGCCCTACTGGACCACGCGAAGTACAATCACGGGGCATTCAGTTATTTTCTTTTAGACTTTCTCTCTGCCCAAATTGTTTTCATTCTCTCAGAATGAGCTCTTTTCCTTTCATCAGACCATGTGGTTCCAGTTTTCTTTGGTTTTTCAGCTTGACCAACTACCCAGTCATGAATTTTTTGCCTAAATAATTTTCTGTCTTGAATTTCATCTTGTTTTATATCTGCCTCTTTCATGTCCTCTTTTATAGCAGCAATCCATTTTATTGTCTCAAATTTAGCTTTACTTCGATTTTCGTAGAATTCCACTACTTGTTTAGTTAGTCTGGTAGCATCCATTCTTTTAATATGCCCATAAAATTTTAATCTGCATTTTTTCATATCCGAATATATGCTGGTGTATTGTTGAATTTCACTATTTGCTCTTAGCCTGTATGTTCCTTCTTCAGTATATTTTGGACCTAGAATTTTTCTGATTACTTTTCTTTCTCTTTTTTGGATTTCTTGAATGTCCTTTTTTCTGTTTAAAATTAGCGTTTCAGCCCCATAAAGGCACTCTGGTTTTATGACCGTGTTGTAATGTCTCAATTTAGAGTACCTCGAGAGACATTTTTTGTTGTAGATGTCTTTTGTAAGTCTAAAAGCTGTCTCCATCTTTTGACAACGAATTTCATTTCCAATTTTTTCTAGACCAGTCTCTGAGATTGTTTCACCTAAATATTTGAATTGCGAAACTCTTTTGATTTTTCCATACTTAGTTTCCAAAAGTTTGGGTGCCAGTTTGTTGCTAGTCATATACTGTGTTTTTTCAAATGAGATTTGGAGACCTACTCTTTCTGCTGTTTCTTTAAGAATTTCTATTTGTTTCTGAGCAATTTGGATGTCCTGCGTTAGAATAACCAAGTTGTCTGCAAAGGCCAAACAGTCTATTCGAATATTTGTACGTCCTAATTTCACTGGTTGGTCAATTTTGAACTCCAATTTTCGTTCGCGCCACTCTTGTATTACTTTTTCTAGAACGCAGTTAAATAGCAACGGAGAGAGTCCATCACCTTGCCTCACGCCTGTTTTTATTTCAAAGGATTCTGAAATTTCTCCTCTGAACTTTACTTTTGATTTTGTACCAGTTAGCGTGTCTCTGATAATTGCCGTGGTTTTAGGATCCAGGCCTTGTTCTTTCACAATTTGGAAAAGAGATTCACGATCCACTGAGTCATAAGCCTTTCTAAAATCTACAAAGGTACAAACTAGTTTTTTATTGTAAATTTTTTGATGTCTGAGAATTAGTTTGAGGACTAAAATCTGTTCTGGGCAAGATCTATTTGGCCTGAAACCTGCTTGATATTCGCCAATTTTCCATTCAAGTTGTTGTTGTGCTCGGTTCAGAAGACATTGAGAGAGGATTTTGTATGTGACTGGAAGAAGAGAAATTCCTCTGTAATTATTAACATCAGTTTTGTCTCCCTTCTTATGAAGTGGGTGAATCAAGGCGGTTTTCCATTCATCAGGAATTTTTTCAGTTTGCCAAATGTTTTGCATGATTGAAGTAATTTCTTTAACGGTTTTTGGACCAGCTGCCTTTAAAAGTTCTGCAACAATTCCATCTTCACCAGATGCTTTGTTGTTTTTCAACCTATGAATTTCTTTAATGATTTCCTCTTCATTTGGTGCAAGTGAAACTGGATTGCATTGTTGGGGAATTTTTGGTGGAAATCTTTCTGTGGGCTCGGGGCAATTTAGAAGATTCTTAAAGTATTTAGAAAGTTCTTTGCAATTTTCTTGGTTGTTAAGAGCCAACTGTCCATTTTCCTTCTTGAAGCAAAGATTCTGGGGTTGGTACCCCTTTATTTTGGTTTTAAAAGTTTTATAAAAATTTCTGGTATTGTATTTCTGAAAATCTTCTTCAATTTCTAAGAGTTGACTATTCTCATATTGTCTTTTTGTTTGTCTAATTAGTTTTGAAGTGTCTTTTCTAGTTGTCAGGAATGTATCATATGTGTCTTCTGTCTTGTTGCTATCCCATGCTTTAAATATTAATATATAAATATATTTGTACAACCCATATCTTGAATGATTTATATATGTTCCACCAGATAAGAAGGAACTACTAAAAATCATTCAAGACACGAAAACCAACAAAGCAGCAGGTGAAGATGGAACTGTCACAAATTTGTGGAACCAATGGCTAACGGAAATCCACTGTAGTGTTAAATGAATCATGCAAAATGTGCAACTGACAGAAGAAATTCCAGAGGAATGGAAGTGCACACTGATTCATCCTTTACATAAAATAGGATATAAAACTGATTTCAACCACTGCAGATGAATACCACTGTCACCATGCTGCATACAAGATCCTTTCCAAACTGCTACTTAGCAGGCTAAAGACATATCTACACAACAAGGCTGGGGAGACATCATGGTAGATTTTGAAAGAGAAGGTCATGTGTGGAACAAATCCTGATTCTTAAGCTCATAATCCAAGACAGTAGCAGGATGCATGCCTTATGAAGCTGTGTATGTGAACGCAAAAAAAGCATAAAACTCTATTGTCAGACAATCTCTGTTTCAAACACTGGAACATCCTGTCATTAGTACGCCACTTCTGATGACATTTTCTCCACATGTCCTCTTACAAACTTCTTAGAACATTGCAACAGAACTCTTCATTTACAGTGTGACCAGAAGGAACAAATTCTTGCATGAACAATGCCGCAAATATAAAGGAAACTGGTCAACAGACTTATTGTTTCAAGCTTAATTTGGCCAAGGGGACGACTCCTTCATTGAAACAATTGCTGCTTAGTTTCAGGGTCAAAGTCATAAAGCCATCTATCATCATTGGTGACCACCTTGAAAGAAAGT
The DNA here is from genome assembly GCF_021461385.2 of Schistocerca piceifrons. Lineage (NCBI taxonomy): Eukaryota > Metazoa > Arthropoda > Insecta > Orthoptera > Acrididae > Schistocerca > Schistocerca piceifrons. The sequence goes on from NC_060139.1 coordinate 859,428,785, forward strand.
TTGGATCACCTGGAAGCATATGTTTAAATTCCCTGTTTACTTTTACATGTGGTTCCTTCTGGTATCCTTGACGCAGATGTGGTGCTAACTACACCACAATCCTTCTCATGTTTAATTCTTATGATACGATATATTCACATGTTCCATAACTTACTCCCAAGATGTTGCAGAGGTCTCTGATGGTCTGTCTGTAATCTTACATCATAATCAGATCCTTCACTTTCTATTTTCTTCTGTTAATACTACTTGACACCCTATAAGAACAGTTGTCATAAATAGCTGATGTTCGTCTATTTTGGAAATGGTTGGTCAGTCATAAGACTGTATCTGACAAACAGTCTTCTCTATTAAAGCTTTCCCAAATTAAAAAAATTTAAAAAAAACTTTATACAGACATGCAGCTCTTATTGTAAAATCACAAACTTGCAAGAACACGATAATGAAAATTTCTCACCAACATCTAACCAAACTACTCTGTTCACAGTCACACAGCACGTATGGGGAGACACCTAGCGGTATTTGCTGGTATTTCAGTTTCCTCACACAAATTTGCAAACAGAATTCAAAATTTAGGAACATTTTTTAAACAAACTTTCATTCATGAAGCCAGAAAATTAATGACTTTTTACATTCCAAGGGTACATTTACGCTGTGACCTCACTGCTTGCGCATAACCAGCAGCTCACTGAGGCTTTTAAACTGCAGTGTTGCTGATTGATCCATTGCTCACTATGATCCCCACAAGGTGAAGATACCAAACTGGTTTCCGTTTCAAGCAGTGAACTATGGAAACCATCCTGGAGTGTGAGCTGTCACTGGCTGCTTCAAGGTCATACCAATCTTGACTTTGATATTTTGACTGCTGCTTGTTACACTGTTTCTTGGGCACCATAAGCTGTGTTGATGTGAACTTTGGAAATAATCTCAAGTGTGAAAATTATAGCTGATGATGGTACACAATTTTTTTCAGCTGGATCTGAACACAAAGCTAAGTCCAGAGGCATGACAGCTATAGTACACAAAGTATATGTAGATAAAAATATTGTTTCAGAGTGAGTTCTACTTGGTCTACAACAAAAATTTCATTAACAATATGCAGTGTGGAGATTTTGCATTAAGGAGGTGCACTCCATCCTCTTTTTTTCCTTCCTTGCCAACTGCTACATTTTTGTCATGGCTGCTACATTTTTGTCATGAAGGAATCACTGCCACAGCCATCAAACAATATACTGAACATATTTTTTGCTGTTTGCCACTGAAAGTAATGTATTCAACTAGCAATGTGGCCAGGCGCAGGATAAATGCTCTTAAGATCCAGACAAAGTAGTGAGGTGATAATCGCTGGGGTCTAAGTCTGGGCTGTATGGGGGATGGGGCGTAACAGTCCACCCAAGTTTCTTCAAAAGCTCCTGTGTTTGTCAAGCGAGGTGGGGTCGAGCGTTGTCGTGAAGAAGCACTACTCCCTCCTTCAGTCATCCTCTCTGGGGATTTTGGATTGCTCGCCGGAGTTTGGTCAATGTTTCACAATATCTTTCTGAGTTTATTGTTGTCCCAGGTTGCATGATCCCAAAACACAGTCACCATAACATTTCCTGCTGATTGTGTTTGTTAGAATTTCTTTGGTAGCGGTGAACCGGAGTGAAGCCACTGACAAGATTGTTGTTTTGTTTCGGGGGTCTAATGAAACACCCATGTTTCATCTCCCATGATGATAAGAGTACAACAACTTCTCTTTGTTGCCTTCCCCCTCACACTGTTGAAGAAACTTGTGAGCACAGTCAAGGCATTGCTCCTTGTGTCCATCAGTCAGCATCTGGTGGACCCAGCGAGCACACACCTTGCAATAACCCAACGTTTCTGGTAAAGTTCTTTGAATTGTGCCATGGGAAGCTTCAGGAATGCGTTCAACAAGTTCACAGACAGTGACTATCCGATCTTTGAGCAGCCCACTGTTGATCTCCTGGACAATCGCATCCGTAACGGGCCGTCTTCCACTCCGTTCTTCATCATGAACTTTTGTGCGACCCTCAGTTAAAGCCCTGCACCATTCGCGGACATGCTGAACGGACATGCACTCTTAACCATAAACCTCAGTCAGATGCCGATGAATCTTCAACGGGCGGTAACTTCCTTGTGTGGGGAAACCAGACTACTGCTTGAACCACGCACTTGGCGAGAGCGGCGATCAACACTTTCATCTCTGACGGCTGCCAAGCCAACACTGAGTGACGTAGCAAATCGCGGATGGGTGGGCTGGAGAGTGGAGGATCTACTGCGCACAGCACTATTGTCAGATTCAGCCTAGCACCTTCCCTAGAGGCTGTAGCTTATTGGGAGCCTTACTTTTGGTACAGCCCTTGTACAACAGGGTAAATTAAGTTGGGTCTAACTCCCTACCAAGAAGTGAAAAGAAAGGCATGTATTCCTCAGAACAAAATTTTGGAATGGCAAAATGGTGAAATGGACAGATTGCACTTTCTGAAGAGTGTGTTGTACAAGTACTTTCTGATGTATGTGTTGTACAAAGCTGAAATGTTATCATTAACTTGCAAATATATGAATAAAACTACTTGCAACTGAAGCATATTATTAAATAAATTCTGTTCTTATCATACATTTTTGTCATCTTTCTGTCAGTTATGTTATTTACAAGAATAATTTACATTTTTGTAATAGAAATGTAACAACAGTGTGCACACAATAATTTATCCCATGCCTGCTCAGACAGCATGGAGACAATGGCAGTGGTGGGGGCCTCAATCATGAAAAGCCATTGCACAATAGAGGCGGGTGGGGGATGCAATTAGACACTCGAAGCTTCCACACAAATGCATACCTTACATAATTTGCAAGCTACAGCTAACAAGTCTGCAAACAGTTGATTTACGGAGTTCACAAATTCCTGCTCTTCTTGCTGTCTTCTAGAATACAACAGCATTTTGCTCTTATGATAAGAAAGGTAGTGAGGTTTGTTTTCTAGAATACAACAGCATCTAACTCTTATGATATGAAAGGTTTACAACTGACTGACTGCACTTGAAGCTCCACATTGCCAAGCGATTGTCCCCAATTGCGAGGAAGCACTACTCTTCATTCCACTTGAGAATAACAGGTTATGTTCTTATTTGTCTTGAAGGGTTTGGCACAGATGCATAAACAGCATGGTGGGTAATGTGGATGATGTGATCAACTCATTCCCGAATGCTGTCTCTATGTTGAAATACATCAACTGGCTCTAATAATACAATAATTAGTTTGCCTTGCTGCACACTCATCCTGATAGCTGTACTTTGGGAACTGCTCTGTGTGGTCTACGTATCCAAATAAAGAAGTCATAATTGGAATGTAAACTGCAAACTGCTATCCACTGAGCAGCGTGCGTAAGTGAGGGAGATGTAATGATAGATTGATGGAGGATAATGATTATTTGGGAGTAACAAAGTACGTCCTCTGCCCCCCCCCCCCCCAAATTAAAACAGACACAAACCTTCTTCTAACCAGAGTCTTTCATCAACTCAGCCAGGGGACATGTGGTAGCAGAACTCCACTGGTACGGCTTACATTAATATCACCGCAGAGTGGGGGACTTTGAGATATGGTTAGTGATAGTCAAACTACTGCATACAGTGTCAGGGAAGGAGGAGTGGTGGTGGTGGTGGTGGTGGTGGTGGTGGTGGTGGTTTGTTTCGTTTCGCTTTAGGGAGTAAAAACAAATGGGGGTCACACGCGTCCAAGTCAAAACTATAGAACATGAACACAGAGAGGAGTTAAATGACTATAAGTCAGTCCCTTAATCGGGCAGGTAGGTTAGAAAATTTAAAAAGGGAAATGGATAGGTTGAAGTTAGATATAGTGGGAACTAGTGAAGTTCGGTGGCAGGAGGAACAAGACTTCTGGTCAGGTGACTACAGGGTTATAAACACAAAATCAAATAGGGGTAATGCAGGAGTAGGTTTAATAATGAATAGGAAAATAGGAATGCGGGTAAGCTACTACAAACAGCATAGGGAACGCATTATTGTTGCCAAGATAGATACGAAGCCCACACCTACTACAGTAGTACAAGTTTATATGCCAACTAGCTCTGCAGATGACGAAGAAATTGAAGAAATGTATGATGAAATAAAAGAAATTATTCAGATTGTGAAGGGAGACGAAAATTTAATAGTCATGGGTGACTGGAATTCGAGTGTAGGAAAAGGGAGAGAAGGGAACATAGTAGGTGAATATGGATTGGGGGACAGAAATGAAAGAGGAAGCCGCCTGGTCGAATTTTGCACAGAGCACAACATAATCATAACTAACACTTGGTTTAAGAATCATGAAAGAAGGTTGTATACATGGAAGAACCCTGGAGATACTAAAAGGTATCAAATAGATTATATAATGGTAAGACAGAGATTTAGGAACCAGGTTTTAAACTGTAAGACATTTCCAGGGGCAGATGTGGACTCTGACCACAATCTATTGGTTATGACCTGTAGATTAAAACTGAAGAAACTGCAAAAAGGTGGGAATTTAAGGAGATGGGACCTGGATAAACTAAAAGAACCAGAGGTAGTACAGAGATTCAGGGAGAGCATAAGGGAGCAATTGACAGGAATGGGGGAAATAAATACAGTAGAAGAAGAATGGGTAGCTTTGAGGGATGAAGTAGTGAAGGCAGCAGAGGATCAAGTAGGTACAAAGACGAGGGCTAGTAGAAATCCTTGGGTAACAGAAGAAATATTGAATTTAATTGATGAAAGGTGAAAATATAAAAATGCAGTAAGTGAAACAGGCAAAAAGGAATACAAACGTCTCAAAAATGAGATCGACAGGAAGTGCAAAATGGCTAAGCAGGGATGGCTAGAGGACAAATGTAAGGATGTAGAGGCCTATCTCACTAGGGGTAAGATAGATACCGCCTACAGGAAAATTAAAGAGACCTTTGGAGATAAGAGAACGACTTGTATGAATATCAAGAGTTCAGATGGAAACCCAGTTCTAAGCAAAGAAGGGAAAGCAGAAAGGTGGAAGGAGTATATAGAGGGTCTATACAAGGGCGATGTACTTGAGGACAATATTATGGAAATGGAAGAGGATGTAGATGAAGATGAAATGGGAGATATGATACTGCGTGAAGAGTTTGACAGAGCACTGAAAGACCTGAGTCGAAACAAGGCCCCCGGAGTAGACAATATTCCATTGGAACTACTGACGGCCGTGGGAGAGCCAGTCCTGACAAAACTCTACCATCTGGTGAGCAAGATGTATGAAACAGGCGAAATACCCTCAGACTTCAAGAAGAATATAATAATTCCAATCCCAAAGAAAGCAGGTGTTGACAGATGTGAAAATTACCGAACTATCAGCTTAATAAGTCACAGCTGCAAAATACTAACATGAATTCTTTACAGACGAATGGAAAAACTAGTAGAAGCCAACCTCGGGGAAGATCAGTTTGGATTCCGTAGAAACACTGGAACACGTGAGGCAATCCTGACCTTATGACTTATCTTAGAAGAAAGATTAAGGAAAGGCAAACCTACGTTTCTAGCATTTGTAGACTTAGAGAAAGCTTTTGACAGTGTTGACTGGAATACTCTCTTTCAAATTCTAAAGATGGCAGGGGTAAAATACAGGGAGCGAAAGGCTATTTACAATTTGTACAGAAACCAGATGGCAGTTATAAGAGTCGAGGGACATGAAAGGGAAGCAGTGGTTGGGAAGGGAGTAAGACAGGGTTGTAGCCTCTCCCCGATGTTGTTCAATCTGTATATTGAGCAAGCAGTAAAGGAAACAAAAGAAAAATTCGGAGTAGGTATTAAAATTCATGGAGAAGAAATAAAAACTTTGAGGTTCGCCGATGACATTGTAATTCTGTCAGAGACAGCAAAGGACTTGCAAGAGCAGTTGAATGGAATGGACAGTGTCTTGAAAGTAGGATATAAGATGAACATCAACAAAAGCAAAACAAGGATAATGGAATGTAGTCTAATTAAGTCGGGTGATGCTGAGGGAATTAGATTAGGAAATGAGGCACTTAAAGTAGTAAAGGAGTTTTGCTATTTGGGGAGCAAAATAACTGATGATGGTCGAAGTAGAGAGGATATAAAATGTAGGCTGGCAATGGCAAGGAAAGCGTTTCTGAAGAAGAGAAATTTGTTAACATCCAGTATTGATTTAAGGGTCAGGAAGTCATTTCTGAAAGTATTCGTATGGAGTGTAGCCATGTATGGAAGTGAAATATGGACGATAAATAGTTTGGACAAGAAGAGAATAGAAGCTTTCGAAATGTGGTGCTACAGAAGAATGCTGAAGATTAGATGGGTAGATCACATAACTAATGAGGAAGTATTGAATAGGATTGGGGAGAAGAGAAGTTTGTGGCACAACTTGACCAGAAGAAGGGATCGGTTGGTAGGACATGTTCTGAGGCATCAAGGGATCACCAATTTAGTACTGGAGGGCAGCGTGGAGGGTAAAAATCGTAGAGGGAGACCACGAGATGAATACGCTAAGCAGATTCAGAAGGATGTAGGTTGCAGTAGGTACTGGGAGATGAAAAAGCTTGCACAGGATAGAGTAGCATGGAGAGCTGCATCAAACCAGTCTCAGGACTGAAAACCACAACAACAACAAAGTCAGTCCCAATGGACAGAATAGGAGAGAGCTAAAAACAGGCACGTGGAAAAGGGCTAAAAAACACCATGTAGAAACGGAGGTCCAAAACTAAAAATTAAATGGCCTTCGCCATATTGCTTCAGTGGATAAAAAGTAAAACGTGGTCGACAGCCCGCGTATCATTTGCTAAAACGGCTGATAAATCAGACAGCAAACCCAAGCTGGAACGTAAATTGTTAAAAAAAAAAAGGGCATTCCAGCAGGTAGTGGCAGACAGTTAAAATTTGGGAACAATGGGTGTACAAAGTGGTGCAGTAGCGCCACTTAGCGGATGATGGTGGCTAAAAAGGCAGTGCCCAAAACGCAGCGAGTTTAAATTACCTCCTCCCGGTGAGAGGGCTGGAAGGAGGTTGTCCAAGGTGCGGGGAGAGGCTTAATGAGCTGAAGCTTATTCCCATGAAGGGAGAACCATTGGCAATGCCAAAGGGACACCACCTCCAGACAGACGGCAATGCAGAGATCATCGGAGGGAATATAGGTATTCGCAGGTTGAGGTACGAGGACTGCAGCCTTGGCAGCAACGTCAGCAGCCTCGTTTCCTGGCAGACCGACATGACCAGGGACCCACAGAAACATGACACCGGCTCCACAAAGAATGAGCAAGTGACAGTTTTCCTGGACCCGGTGCACTAAGGGATGAGCAGTGTACAGTGCACATACACTTTGTAGGGCACTGAGTGAGTCTGAGCAGAGGACAAAATTGGAAAGGCAGTGTCGCCGGATGTACTCCGTGGCCTGATACAAGGTGAAGAGCTTGGCTGTAAATACTGAGGAGTGTGCCACAAGCTGATATCGAAAGACACAGGTGCCATGGTCAGTCTGACAGCCATCAGTGTAGACAAAGGTACTATCGCGAAGTTCCATGTGAAGGTCGTGAAACTGGAGGCAATAGACCAAGGCTGTAGTAGTGTCCTTAGGAAGTGAATGAAGGTCAAGGTTAACATGGGCTGCTTCACGAAGCCAAGGTGGTGAAGGGTTCACCCCCACCGCAAAAGTTGCAGGTATAGTGAAGTTAAACTGCCGTAGCAAGTGGCAAAAGCGGACTCTAGGAGGTAACAGAGAAGAGGGACAAGCCCTATGCTCATGATCAAAGGAATCATCAAAGAAGGAGGCATAGGAGGGGTGGCCGCATATGGAAGACAAACGGCATACATACCTGCTGAGGAGAAAGTCATGGCAGTAGGATGGTGGTAGTTCAGCAGCTTCAGCATATAGACTCAACTGGGCTGGTGTAAAAGGTGCTCATGTCCAAACGGATGCCACGATGGTGGATAGTATTGAGACAGTGTAAGAGGGATGGGCGTGCAGATGCATAAAAAGCACTCATAGTCGAGTTTCGAACAGACAAGGGACCAGTACAAATGAAGGGGAGTGGTTCGATTGGCACCCCAGGAAGTACCATTGAGAACACATAGGAAATTGAGGGACCGCGTACAGTGGGCTGCCAGGTAAGACACATGGGAGGACCAAGAGAGTTTTCTATCGAGCATGAGCCCCAGAAATTTCGTAGTTTCAACGAATGCAAGGGCAACAGGCCCAAGATGTGGAGGTGGTGGGAGAAACCATTTGTGCCACCAGAAATTCATACAGACAGTTTTGTCAGGGGAAAAGCAAAAGCCATTGTCAATTCCCCAGGAGTAAAGATGATCTAGACAGCACTGAAGACGCCGCTCAGTGAGACAGGTCTGTGGAGAACTGCATTAGATGGCAAAATCATCTACAAAAAGAGAGCCGAAGATGCCTGGTGGGAGACAGGTCGTTATAGGGGTAATGGTGATAGCAAAGAGGATAACACTCCGGACTGAAGCCTGAGGCACACCATTTTCCTGGATAAAGGTGTGCAACAAGGCACAACTCACACACACTTTGAAAACTCGGTATTGTAAAAATGCCCAAAGAAAACAGGGCAGGTTCCCAAGGAAGCCCCACATGTAAAGAGTAGGGAGGATACCAGTTCTCTGGCAGGTGTCACAAGCCTTCTCCAAATTGAAAAACACGGCCAAAGTCTGGGATTTGCACAGAAAACCATTCATGACATGGGTGGACAAAGCAACGAGATGGTCAGCTGCAGAACAGCGCACTCGAAGTCCCCACTGTGCATTCATTAGTAAATGTCGAGACTCGAGCCACCACACCAGCCAGACATGAATCATATGTTCCATCACCTTGCAAATGCAGCTAGTAAGGGAGATGGGACAGTAGCTAGAAGGATGGTTTTTGTCCATACTGGGCTTAGGTATGGGTATGACGGTGGCTTCACGCCTGTGTCTAGGAAATGTGCCCTCTGCCCAGATGCAATTGTACATGTTAAGCAGAAAGTGCTTGCCCATAAGAGAAAGGTGCTGCAACATCAGAATGTTGATGGCAACTGGCCCTGGGGTGGAGGATCAGGATGAACTGAGACCATGATCTAGCTCCCTCATAGTAAAGACTGCATTGCAGCACTCACGATTCGGAGAAGAGAAGGGCATCGCCTGAGCCACCTCCACTCGTTTCCATTGGAGGAAGGCAGGGTGATAGAGAGAAGAGCTCGAAACTTCCGCAAAATGATGGCCCAAGGTTTTGGAGGTAGCAATAGGGTCCACAATAACATTGCTACTGTCATGCTGGAAATTAGGGAATGGATCTTGCACCCAGAGAGCCGTCGGAAGTGGGCCCACGTGACAAAGGAAGGGGTGGAACTGTTAAAAGAACTAGTGAATGAAATCCAGCTAGCTCTTTTGCTATCGTGAAGAACGCGACAACGCTTTGCACACATCTGTTTATAATGAATGCAGTTTGCCAGAATAGGGTGGCAGTTAAAACTGTAGAGAGCATGTCTACATGCGCAAATTGTGCCGTGGCATGCCTCAATCTACCAAGGGACTGTGACATGACGTGGTAGAGAGGAAGTGCGGGGGCTGGAATTTTCTGCTGCAGTAAGGATAATGTTTTTGACATATTCGACCTAGGCATCACAACTGGGGAAATCTTGTTCTTCGAAGGTCGCCAGGGAGGAGTAAAGCTGCCAGTCAGCTCTAAGAAGCTGCCATTTATGCATGCACGCGAATGGGGTATGGGTCAGCAAACAGATAGCACACGGGGAAATGGTTGCTCAAGTAGGTGTCAGAAAGAACGGACCACTCAAGACTATGGGCAAGCTGGTCAGTGCAGAGGGATAGGTCCAAATGGGAATAGGTGTGCTAGGAGTCGGAGAGGAAAGTGTGTGCCTCAGTGTTAAGGCAGAAGAGGTTAAGGGGGTTAAGAAGGTCAGCCAAGAGGACACCTCTCTGACAGGTCCTGGGAGAACCCCAAAGGGGATGACGTGCATTAAAGTCATCGAGGAGCAAAAATTGGGGAGGCAGCTGCCCAATAAGTTGAAGGAAGTCTGCCCTGGTGACAGCGAATGATGGAGGAACATATATATAGTACAGAGGGAAAAAGTCAGGTGGGGAAGGAAAAGGCGAAATGCCACAGCTTGAAGATTGGTAGTTGGCAAGATGGGTTGACTATGAATGTCATCCTGTACAAGCAGCACGATGCCCCCATCAGAGGGAATGCCGACCTTAAGGGGAAGGTCAAAACGAATCAGTAAGAAATGTGAAAGCTCAAAGCAGTCATGAGGGTGCAATTTTGTTTCCTGAAGGCAGAGTACACGGGAACACTGCGACACTAGAAGCAGCCGTAAATCCTCTTTGTGCGACCGAAGGCCGCAAACATTCCATTGGAGGAGAGTCATGATGAAGAGACATGGAGGTGTCACATCAGCGGCTGCCGGTTGACGGCTGGGGAAGAGATGCTACTACAGAGCACTGAAGGAGGAGGATCCTGCTCCATGGGGTCCACAGAAGCATCAGCTTGCTTGTGCGGTCGGTATGTGGAGTCCAACGCCGAAAAACTGTTGTTGGTGCGCACCAGCGACACGGAGGCTGGCCGGGCGAAGGTATCACTTGCTGACACCATCAAAGAGGACCTTCAGGGTGACGAAGGAATAGACCATTTGCCTTTCCTTAGAGCCTTTCCGGGTAGATGAAGAATCTGGTATTGTTTGGCTGGAGGGATGGAGCAAGTCTTCACATGAATACTCGTTCTGTCCTTTCCGGCCTACCGGTTGTGGAGCTGGTGGTTTCGCCCTCTTGAAGCGAGAGTCTGACGACTTGTTGCACAGTTGGATGGGGGATGGCGATGCTACCTTGACACTGCGAGATTTCACGACCTCAGAGCTGAATTGCAGGTTGCATGTCTGTGTGGCCATGTCCTTCACGGAGTGAGGAGTAACAACAACAGAACTATAAATACCATACGGGAGAACACAGGGTTTGCGACTAGCCAGTAATTTGCGAGCAACTGGATAAGGCACCTTTACCTTTACCCGGACCTCTTGAACAGCCTGCTCATCAAAACACACTGGACAATCCCGAGAGGAGGCGGCATGGCCGCCATTGCAGTTGAGACAGCGGGAAGAAGGAGGTGGACAATCGCCCTCGTGCGTATCCCTAATACAGATGACACATTTGGCTAGGTGTCGACAAGATGTTCTTGTGTGGTTAAAATGATGACACTGGTAGTAGTGCATCAGGTTCGGAATGTATGGCCAGACAGTGATAGTTTTATAGCCTGCTTTGAGCTCGGACGGAAGCACCACTCTATTGAAGGTGAGAAAGAGAGTGCGGGTAGGCACTAAGGAGGAAACCACCTTTTTCATTACATGATGAACGGCAATGACACCCTGATCAGAGGGGTAAGATTGTATTTCAGCTTCGGTTAGACCGTCGAGTAGCCTGGTGTAAATTACACCACAGGAAAAATTCAAAGTTCTGTGGGCTTCAACATGAACAGGGTAAGCATGGAGAGGGGATGCAGCAAGCAGTTGCTGTGATTGAGAATCAGAAGTGGTCTCCAAAAGCAAAGTGCCATTCCGTAAACAAGAGCAGGATTTCAGAGGGCCAGCAATTGCATCTACACCTTTCTGAATAATAAACGGATTTATCGTAGCGAAGGACTGACCATCTTCATTATGTGAGACCACAAGGAACTGTAGTGCAGTGGGAAGGGTCTTTGAATCATTAGCCTTGTTGTGTTTACATTTTGTAGATGTTGAATGGGAAGATGATCGACTCATAGCCAGGAAATCCCCCATGATTGCCAGTGCCTTTGATGGCGCGCTCCTTCCAACTGGGGGCCCCTTCACCTCAGTTCACACCTCCCGAACACTTGACGGAGGGACCAATCGGCAATTTGGGAAGGTTATAGCTCAGGGACTCACCCCTCCTTGGGCCAGGCCTGTACCAGGGGGTACATGCGAACCGTACCTGTTGACTCGGTGCTGGGAATTACGCGTTACCCAGTCACCTGTTACACGTCAGACACATGTACCAGCCTTCAATAGCGCACAGGGAGGAAGAAGGAAAAAAAAGAGGATCCTCAAATGCAGAAGTGGAGGAACGAGAGGTGAAGGGAAACAAAGAAAGGAAAAGGGAGAGAAAAACAAAGGTGAGACTGTTCGCACATCACCAACAGAACGCAGAACATTCCCAAGAATACCCCGAGACATGTTCCCCAAGGGAGGGGAAAAACAATAGCAACAGGATAGACATGTTGCATGGAAGGGAAAAATGCTGCAAAGGTTGGGGCCCCATCGTAGCCAAGCACAAACACCCACCAAAGAGCGGCGAGCACCCCCGGAGGAGGGGGGGCCATGTGGTAGAGATAAAAATGGAATATACAGTAATTCTATGCCTCAAGTACATTGCAATGCAAACGCTTGTAGGTTAATCTTTTGAGTGAGAGGTAAGGAATGGATACCGAAGATGGTTACTCCTTAATCAGTACACTCCCCACTTACGTCATCTTTTCTGTGGACCTCGAAAGGAAGGCATCAGATAATTTAAGGTGTGTTTTTGCAATTCATACTTAAGTGCTTGGTCGAGGATTTGACAAACCATCTTCAAATTATTTCTATACCGTTCCACTCTCAGAAAGCACACAATAAAAAGAACACTTCAATATTTCCCTGCGAGCTCAACTTCTCTTATTTTACTACAATGATCATTTCTACCTACATAGGTGGGCATCAATAAACTATTTTTGCAATTGGAGGAGAAAGCTGGTGATTGCAATTCTGTGAAAAGCTCTCACCGCAACACAAAACACCTTTCTTTTAATGACTTCCACCAAAATTCGCATATTATATCAGTGACTCTTCCCCTGTTTACACACTAATAAAAAACGAGCTGCCCTTCTCTGAACTTTTTCAAAGTGCTCCATCAATCCCGTCTAGTAAGGATCCCATATACACATTAATATTAAAAAAAAAAAAAAAGACAGGCAAGTGTCATGTGGGCAGTCTCTTTAGTAGAACCGTTGCATCTTCTCAGTGTTCCGCCAATAAAACATTGTCTTTGTTTCACTTCCCCTTCAACATATTCTACTTGATGTTTCTCATTTAAGTTGTTAGTAATAGTATTCCTGTATTTAGTTGAATTGACAACCTTTAGATTTATCTAATTTATCATGCAACCAAAAATTAACAGATTCCACCTTTCGTGCACACACTTTTTATTACTTCAAGTCAGTAGTCTAAATCATTTTGCAATTGGTTTTGATCTTCTGATGACTTTCGCAGATAGTAAATGACAGCAGCATCTGTGAACGGTCTAGGAGGGATGTCCTGATTGTCTCTTAAACTGTTTATGTAGATTAGGAACAGCAGAGATCCTAAACCACTTCCTTGGGAAATACCAGGCATCGCTACAGTTTTACTCCTTGACTTTCCATCGTTTACTAAGAACTGTGACCTTTCTGACAGGAAATCACGAATTCAGTCGCACAACGGGAATGGTACTCTATTTGATTAGAAGATACTTGCGAGTAATGGTATTAAAAGCCTTCCTGTAAACACGTGAACATCTGCCATAAGTTTCTCTCTTGTCTCTTAATAATCACCACATTCTTAGACATGCTATATGTCCTGGTATTCATTGGCATTCTTTTGTAAGATCTCACTGGGCTACATAAAACATGTTTTGGTCGAGTACATGTTACTGCTCTCAGACAGTTCACCCATCTTGTATGGACTGTTTTTATATTTTGTGTGTGAATTTTGTCAAGGTTTTAACACAAGCAACTAGGGATATTTAAGTACACATAGAGAGAGCTCAACTTACCTGGGTAGACATTATAAAACACTCGTGCAACAGATGTCTCATCCCGGAAGTTGGTTGCACACACATCCACTTTCCCAACCAAGTGATCTGCCCTTCCTTTTAAACCTTTCCCATCCTCCCTGATGAAGAAACTATTAGTCCCAATAGTTAGGTAGTGTCTCTCTTTAATTTTTATAAACATCCATTGGCTATACTGCACATTTCACCTTGATTTAAGTTCTGGAAAGCATTTCTGCCCTCAATTTTCTAGTTTTCTCAATTGAATTTTCCTTAGTGAGTGAGACACACCACATTCCACCACTGAAGCATTCATGGAGCCTGGGGTTACAGAGGACTTACGGCACTCACCAGCCCACCACATGGCAAGGCTTCACCAACTTGTACTCGCCTTTGAAGATTTAGGTTTCTCTGATGTTACTATTTGGCATACTTTGGAGGCACGTTTGGTTTATTAAATGCCTTGGATATGACACGGATTAATCCTTAACAATTCCTATCAAAAATAAACATTTTGTAAGCAAGAGTCAAAACATTCTAACTTAGGCGAATCATCTTGTTTTTCGGTTATTTTTGTGAGAAAGTTAACATGAGTATAGGAAAGATTGCTACAATAACTGTGTTAATTATACACTCAATCTCTGGTAGGCTTCTCCAGCAGAATGATAAAATTACATTAAAAAAGGAGAGAATCGAATAATTCACATTTTCATCAACTGAATTATACTGTCTTAGATGGGTCCACATTAGTCCTGCCCAGAAGAAATAACGTTTTCCACACAATGTGTTTCAAATAACACTCAGAAGAATATTTGAAGCACATCTAACATACATGAAATCACTGATCTTAAAAACGTATTGAAACTGAGTATTCTCAAGCTGTGTATCACTACACACTATAAAGTAATGTTATGAAGCATATTCTAGTGCGCACATCTAGCTTACATTGTAACTATGCCCATTCCCATGTGTTGTTTGTTTTTACAGTAATGTGTTCCCTGCAAGTCCTCCGTGACAAGCCAACAACATGACTTGACCAATGGAAACGTTACGAATGACAAATGCACAACACAACAGCTGTCTCGAGTAAAATGTTGCATTAATTACCCAAGAAGAGGAAGTTCTTATATATTATCAACATGTATAATTTTTCACAGAAATCTAGACATGTAATTGTATCCATATAACACTTGAGTCTAATTTTCAATAAAAAAAAAGTTGTTATTTATTCACAGTCCAGTGTATACTCTGCCACTTTATGAACTGGATAAAGTGTCTATGTTTGTTTTATATAAAGTGTAGCAATGGATTGCTGCTTTCATATCCCATCTAGTCAGTGCAAAATCCAACTTTTTCATAAGTGAGGCTAGCAGTGTACCTGTGCGTTTAAAATATGGTGTAATCTGATTAAGCTGTCATTGTCCCTTAAATGTCACAAAAATTCACTGAACTATTTGATGGTTTCAGGTTTGCAGCAAAGAGTTTTCCTGGTAATACAATTTAAGTCGTCTGAGTGAGACCATGTAAAAATCTAAAGGAAGCTGAGCCACAATGCTGAACATATATTGTTGTAGGTGTGACACTAATCATTACACTATTTTTAGCTAGTGGAGTAAGCCACATCTACACTGCAAAATCTGCTTAGAATTGTGCACTTATGAGAAGCAAATTTTGTGATACTGACGTAATATTTGTTATTAGAAGTTTTTTTTTAATTACTTTAGCAGCTGTTCACTTATTTTGTAACATTTGGAACTCCAGGTAGGAATATTGACAATGTAGGAGGAAAAGGTTGCTACTTACTGTAAAGAAGACACATCAAGTTGCAGACAGGCACAATTAAAAGACACTCACATATAGCTTTCAGCCACAGTCTTTGTCAAAAAACTGCGAACTTCAGCATCTCCGGCCAGAATGTAACATTTGTACAAGGGCAAATTTTTTTTGCCCCCCCCCCCCCCCAAATCTGACTGCTTATTGAAGAAGCTACGCAAGTGGCACAAAGTGGATATGTGCTGTAGGCTACTGTGCAACTCTTGCACTACACACGCCACCACTGCCGGCCTCAAGGCATCAGTCTGGGTTGCACTACAGCCACATAAACTTGGCTGCCGTCATTGTTGCTCCCATCAAGTGTGAATTACAAAGCGTAATTCAGTTTCTGCAAGCACAAGGGAATAGTGCAGCAGAAATTCATCAGAGAATTAGCTGAGTGATGGTGATAACTTTATGACTGATGGTGTTCTGTGTGAATGGTGCCGAAAGTTTAAAGATGGCCAAAATTATGTGCATGATGAAGGAGACCAAGAATGCACGTTTGTCGTTAAAGCTGACCTTGTTGAATGAGTTGACAGAGTGGTTAGAGAAAATTGTAGGTTCACTATAACTGCTTTGTCTACGGAAATTCCGGAAGTTTCAAGATCTGTCATACACTCTATCGTTACTGAACATTTAGGCTAAAAAAAACTTTGTGCTAGTTGGATTCCAACAATGTTGATGGATTCCCACAAAAGTCACCGAATGGTGTCAGCTTTGAATTTCCTTGACCATTATCACAATGAAGGAGAGAAATTTTTGAAATCAATTGCTACAGGAGATGAAACTTGGATCCAATACAACACACCGGTTGGTTGTCTGGTTTAAAAGAGGGGGGAAAGGGACCAAACTAAGAGGTCATCAGTCCCTCATTCCTAATAAAAAAAATGCCACAAGTGTGAAAATGAAATAGACGAGAGATATAACACAAAACGGAAAGAAAGGAAAGACTACAAGAACGAACAAAAGGCAACGAGTACTAAAAGGAACAAAAGCGGACAAGAGGACAACAGAGAGGCGTAAGAAACAGTTAGAAGAGAGTAAAACAAGGAAGCAGATTACAATGGCTGGTCGACTGCAAAAATGAAAAGGAAACGCCAGCCACTCTGCAACACATTGCAATCTTCACTTTAAAAGCACTAGGGTGGAGGACACAGACGGACAACGAACAGGCGCTAAAGCTCAGATTGAATGATAAAACCCATCCTCACGGATGAAATGTAAAACCAAATCAGCCGATGAGGTATTGTTTGCTAAAATCAATGCTAATGAGTCCGGCAACCGAAGACGAAGTTGCATGGCAGCCAAAGAAGGCCATAGCAGAAGAATATGGGCCACTGTCAACAGAGTGCCACACCGACACTGAGGTGGGTCTTCACGGTGCAGGAGGTAGCCATGGGTCGCCCATGCATGGTCAATGCGGAGTCTACAGAGAACCACAGAGTCCCTGCAAGACGCCGTCATTGAGGACTTCCACATGTTCATGGTCCCCTTAATGGCTCACAGTTTGTTGTGCACACATAGATTTTGCCATTTTGTCTCCCAAAGCTGAAAAACCATGCAGTTGAATAATGAATGCAGGTCAGTTGCGGGAATGCCATCTCCAGAAGTGGTTTCCGTGTAGCCTGTTTGGTCAGCCTGTCAGCAAGTTCATTTCCTGGGATTCCGACGTGACCAGGGGTCCAGACGAACAACACGGAATGACTGGACCGTTCAAGGGCACAGATGGACTCCTGGACAGACGCTACCAAAGGACGACGAGGGTAGAGCTGGTCCATAGTTTTCATGGCCACCAGCTCTGAAGTGAATAGACTGCAGTCCTCAAGTAGGGAATGCTGTTCAATATGGCCACCGTGCACTTAGGCAAAGCCAGTGGGACCATCAGCCATCAAGCCATTGGTGTAAACCACTTCAGAGACCCGGAACGCGTCAAGAATTGAGAGGAAGTGACAGCGAAGAGCCGTAGGGTTAATGGAGTCCTTAGAGCCATGTGAAAGGTCCAGATGAAGCTGCAGCCGAGGCGTACGTGAACGGATCCCAAGTAGAGGTGGTAAAGGGAAGGACTCCAATTTGGAGAGAAGGGACCACACGTGAACAGCAATTGTTAGCCCAGACCTGGGCCACCGATGCGGGAGATGGACTGCCGTGGGCGGGAAAAGGAGACAGTAATTCGGATGCTCAGAGGGACTATGAATGTGTGCTGCGTAACTGGCAAGCAGTTGCGCACGTCTGACCTGCAATGGAGTGACACCAGCCTCCACCAGTACACTGGTCATCGGCCTCGTCCTAAAAGCTCCTGTCGCTAGTCGAACCCCACAGTGGTGCACAGGGTAGAGTAAATGAAATGCTGAAGGCACTGCCGAACAATAAACTACACTCCCATAGTTAATTCGGGATTGCACAACGGCTCTGTAGAGCTGCAGCAGCGTAGAGCGATCTGCACCTCAATTGGTGTTGCTCAGGCAACAGAGTGCATTGAGGTGCTGCCAGCACTTCTGCTAAAAAAAAGCTGACAAAGATGAGGGAGCCAAGTCAATCGAGCATCGAAAACCAGTCCTAGGAATCGATATGTCTCCACTACAGTGAGTGGATCGTCATGAAGGCAAAGTGCTGGTTCCGGATGAATGGTACCACGCCAACAGAAGTGCATGACACACAACTTTGCAGCTCAAAACTGGAAGCCATGGGCTAGGGCCCATGACTGCACCTTGTGGACGGCTCCCTGTAGGCGCCGCTCGGCAACACCAGTACTGGGGCAGCACTACGAAACGCAGAAGTCATCTGCATACAGAGAAGGTGAGACAGAGGGCCCAATAGCTGCTGCTAGACCGTTAATGGCCACTAAAAATAGAGAGAGACTTAATACAGAGCCCTGTGGGACTGCATAATCGTGAATATGTATGGAACTATGGGAGGCACCAACTTGTGGACATGGAAAGTACAGAGCGACAGGAAGTTTTGGATAAAAATCGGGAGCGGGTCCCAGAGACCCCATTTATACAATGTGGCAAGGATACAATGTCGCCATGTCGTGTTGTATGCTTTACATAAGTCAAAAAAGACGGAAAAAAGGTGTTGCCATCTGGAAAAGGCTGTTCGGATTGCAGACTTGATGGACACAAGATTATCAGCGGTAGAGCGACCACGGCGGAAGCCGCACTGACATGGAGCCAGCAGGCCACGTGACTCCAGGACCAAACCCAACCACTGACATACCATAAGTTCCAGCAGCTTACAAAGAACATTGGTGAGGCTGATGAGCTGATAGTTATCCACATCAAGTGGGTTTTTACCGGGTCTGAGCACCGGAATGATGGTGCTCTCCCACCACTGTGATGGAAAGATGCCACCCCACCAGATCCGGTTGAAGATGACGAGGAGATGTCGGTTGTAGTCAGACAAGAGATGTTTGATCATCTGGCTAAGGATCTGATCAGGCCCGGGAGCTGTGTCGGGGCAATGTGCAAGGCCACTGAGGGGCTCCCACTGTGTAAATGGGGCATTAAAGGATTCACTGTAGCGTGTAGTGAATGAGAGAACATTCCCTTCCAGCCGCCATTTGAGTTTGCGAAAGGCTGGGGGGTAATTCTCAGACACAGAGGCTCGAGCAAAGTGCTCGGCAATCGCGTTTGCATCGGTAGATAACATGCCATTTATGTTAACACCGGGGACACCTGTTGGGGCCTGGTACCTGAAAAGATGTTTGATCTTTGCCCAGATTTGGGAAGGTGACAGATGGCATCCAATGGTCGAGACATATCTCTTCCAACACTCCTGCTTCCGTCGCTTGATAAGGTGGTGTACACGGGCACGGAGCTGTTTAAAGGTTATGAGGTGCTCCAGAGAAAGGTGCCGCTTATGCCGCTGTAGAGCTCGTCGATGCTCCCTAATTATCGAAGCAACTTCTGGTGACCACCAAGGGACTGCCTTACACCTCGGGCACCCTAAAGAGCGAGGGATCTCTTTTTCTGCCGCAGAAATAATTGTTGTAGTTACCTGCTCAACCATCACATCGATGTTACCGTGTGGGGAAGATTCAATGGTGACAGCAGCGGTGAAAATTTCCCAGTCCGCCTTGTTTAAAGCCCATCTGGGCAGGTGTCCGTGGGCCTGACACTGGGGCAGTGACAGGAAGACTACCACACAGGTCGTCATGTGCTCTCCAGTTGATAGATGGCAGAAGTCCTGGACTGCAAATTGATAAATCAATGGCCGAATAACTACCGTGAGCCCCAGCAGAGGTCGAACTGAGACAGTACAGTTCAAGACAGGTATTCCCCGCATCATCCTTATTCTGACAGCCACAGCTTCAAGAGAGTTTGAAGGGGCACAAGTTCACTGCATACTGAGTTTAGGACATAAATGTCAACTCCACCTGACACTCAATTATAGTCGCTAAGGCTCCTGTAATATCCCTTATAGCCACAGAGGGCAGGGGGTCCACATTGCCGAGAAGCAGGTATCCTGGAGGGCAATGCAGATAGCAAGTGTAAAGTTTAACAGTTGCCGTAGCTCAGCCAGGCGGTGGAAAAAACCACCGCAATTCCACTGGAGGATGACGTCATCATGAGACTTGGAAGGCATGGAATATTCAATGAGGCAGTTTACGCCTCAGGGACACCTGCTGCCACCGCATTTTTTCCTGAGCAGTCTATATCCATTTTGTCTGAGGGCCTGGCGAGATCTAGGTCCTCAGAGGATGCCAAAATCTCCACCTCATCCTCAGAAGCAGAGCTTGTAGGTAGTGGTGGTGTGGATGCCACTGCAATTTCCTTGGTCTTAGGGATTTTCTTTTTGGATTTCTCTCGCTGCTCCTTGGGTTTCCCTGGCTGGCCGGACTACACTGGCTCAGTCTCCAGGACTGAGGATGAGTGTGAAGGCCTACGACCAACTGCTTTTGGGCTCTTCAGCCACCGGTGACAGACATCCCTGATAGTGGGGGGAGGGGGGGGGGGGGAGCGGGGGGCTGTTGTTCCCAAAGTAGGTTGTGCAGGAGCAACAGGGAAGGAAATGCCCCCCACCATGAAAGGGGCAAGTTTAGTCTTCCAGCTCTGAGAGGTGACTTGGGTTGGCAGAGCTGATGGTGCCAGAACTGTTGTAGCGGCAGCGTAAGATGACATACGCACAGGGTGCAGGTGTTCATATTTTCTCTTGGCCTCAGTGTAGGTCAGTCAATTCAGGGTCTTGTACTCCATGATTTTCCTTTCTTTCTGGAGAATTCTGCAGTCTGGTGAGCAAGGCGAATGGTGCTGTCCGCAATTGACACAGATGGGAGGCGGGGTTCATGGAGTATTGGGATGTGATGGGCGTCCACAATCTCGGCATGTGAAGCTGGAAGTACAGAGTGGAGACATATGGCCGAACTTCAAGCATTTAAAGCACTGCATCGGAGGAGGGATATAGGGCTTTACATCACTGTGGTAGACCATCACCTTGAGGTAATGTATCACCCTCAAAGGCCAAGATGAAGGCACTGGTGGCAACCTGATTATCCCTCAGACCCCAGTGGAAACGCTGGATGAAATGTACACCTCACCGCTCTAAATTGGTGCGCAGATCACTGTCGGACTGCTAAAAAAGGTCCCTGTGAAATATGATACCCTGAACAATATTTAAGCACTTATGGGGCGTGATGGTTACAGATACATCCCCAGTTGTCACAAGCAAGTAACTCCCGTGACTGGGCAGAGGTTGCTGTTTTGATCAAGAGTGATCCAGATCTTATTTTAGACAAGCTCTCCACCTCCCCAAACTTGTCCTCTAAATGCTCAACAAAAAACTGAGGCTTCATAGTCATGACAGATTCCCCAACAGCTCTTCAACATACAAGGTACTGGGGCAAATACGATTTGCTGTCATCCTTAGCATGATGTTCCTCCCATGTTGTGGCCAGGGAGGGGAACGATTTGGGGTCATACTTCTGTGCACTGAATTGAGCTCGTGAACGCTTAGAGACTGCTGGTGTTTCACCACCAGCAAGAGCTGATGGACTACGCTTCATTGCGTGTCATCCGCCCTGATAACACCCACTCTGACCAGGGGCCCTCCCCGTGGACAACACCCCACGATTTGGTTGTGGGGAGGAAGCAATCCTCAAACAAGCAGTAAGCAGCTGATGCCGACGCAGTAACCAGCCGACGCAATCACAGTAACCCGCCATCGCTGCTGGTTGCTGTTTGAGTTGCTGACTTTGCACCTGCCGATGCCAACACCGTGACTAACATTTGACCCAGCTGGCACCCTTGCCGTTCGCCAATGCCGTTTCCTACACCTCACTGATGCAACCTACAAACCTATGCTCAGTGAGCTCAAGAAATAACGATCTGAATGTAAACTATGGTGGTCATTATTCACAGAGGTGATTTTTTTTTTAATGATCACAAGATCAAAGAAAATTAGGACTACGGAGAAGGAACAACAACCTACGGAAACTGTAGAACCAGCTATGGCGATGACTGACTAAGGTCACGCCAGACTGGACTGAAGCAGCAAATTTAATTAAGGGACTTAGTCTGAAGTGAGACTCAGTAAATACCGAGTTAAATACTAAGTTAGACGTACAGACACAAGAACTAAGTGACCAAAATCTTTCTTTAAGTGAAAAACTAGAGCACAACTAAGTGACCAAAATGTTTCTTTAAATGAAAAACTAAAAGCACAGAGTGAAGCTTTTGAATAAGTAGAAGCATAGAGTGAAGCTTTAAATTCTGAATCTGAGGTGTTAAATGATAAAAGTTGAAAATTTACGAGTACATTTAAAGAATGAATGAAGTAATTCTTAACTGTACAAATGAATCAAATGTTGATGGACTTTAACCAAAAGCAGAATGATCAATTTCAGAAGTTGACCCAGAAATTAGAATTTGATATTGAGGACAAGTGTACCAATATAGAGTTTGAATTTAATGAGAAGTTAGGGTCATTTCAAAGTGTGTGTAATGTTACATTCAACACAGTGAAACAGAGATTAACATACCGTAAAAGACACCATTGAAAGACAAGACAAACTGATCCCTATTGTCCAATTGCAAACTGCAGGGGGGTTAACACTCGTGTAGATGCGGTAGAGGGAAATTTTAATGAAAAGCTAGCAACCTCAGACACCATAAATACAAGCGGTCTGGAGAACAGGTAGAGGAATTAACCGACCGCAAAGTTGGCAAGAGGGTAAGCACAGATAGCGTTCCACCGCGTTTAGCATCAGAACTTGATGATGCTAAAAAAGGCATAGACGATTTGTGGAATGAATTTACTTATCCAGAATAAGATAGAAAAGGGGGTAGCTTCACAGAATGTAGTGTTGACTAGTGAAGTAGTAACAGATTTACAATGGGGAGCAAATTCTGGTCTCGCCAGACAATTGCTCAAATTTAGATCAGATGGAGACGTGCACCCAACCCATTTCTTAAGAAAATTTAATCAAGCCTTACCAAAAAATTGGGAAGATGCAAAAAATTTGCAGCACATTACATTCTAGGACCGGACTTTCAGAGAAAGTTTATGGAGAAATACTGGTCATCAAGTGCCCAGGAGAAGTTAATACTTGATTTATGGGACCCAAAGCATTACTATAGTATGTAGGGTACAATGAGAAAATATTTTGACTGGAATTTAACAAGAGCCAAATATTTAGATAAACCAATGGAGGAAGAAGGATTGGTATGGATTTTGATAAGGCGATTACCCACTTACGCTAGGAAAGACATATTATGTAGCGGGTGGAAGACAGTAGAAGAGTTACTCTCCTT
Organism: Schistocerca piceifrons; assembly: GCF_021461385.2. Taxonomy (NCBI): domain Eukaryota; kingdom Metazoa; phylum Arthropoda; class Insecta; order Orthoptera; family Acrididae; genus Schistocerca; species Schistocerca piceifrons. The sequence continues at coordinate 859,452,156 of NC_060139.1, forward strand.
TGTGGATGCACTGGATGCAATAAATAAAGATCGAAATGAGAATATGCACCAAAACGAGAATCAAAACTACAGGAGGAGCAATAATAATAGCTCTGGTCCTACCTCATAATAAGTATGTTTCCTTTACGCGTAACATACCAACAAAAGAATGGTTGCTATTAGAAGAACCTGGTGTAGCTACAGTTACTCCACAATCGATTATAGTTGGAAAAGTAGATAATTCCAAAGTGGACATATTTATTGATTCCGGTAGTGCAGTGTCACTTATCTCTAGTGGATTCTTTAATATGTTAAGAACTAGCAATAACTTACCTGTATTACCCGTAACAGTAGTATATATAATCAGTATAACTGGAACTAAAAGTAAGGTTGTTAAACATGAAACCCAAGTAAACTGTGTCATTGGTGAGATTACATTCCGGCAAACACTGCTGGTAGTAGAAAATATTAAGAGAGAGGTGTTATTTGGTTTACATTGACTGTCAGAGTTTAACATTATATTGAATTTTGAAGAGAGCTGCCTTTATTTTGGACTTGGGGAAGATAAATATTGTGTTAAGTTTCTAGCAGACAGTTATGTTGATAAACAAACAACTGAACGCCAGAGTTTACGATTAACCGCGACAGCATAATTGTCACCAGAAATGGAAAACGTAAGGCATGCATCACAACGAGCTGACACACAAAATAAAGTAAATGAATCCCCAATACTAACCAACGACCAGAAAACAGATTTAGCCAAAATTCTATTAAGAGCATGAAATGGTATTTTTTGATAGTCCAGGTAGTATTGGTGACTACGTACGTAAATTTAAGATCAAAGATGATACACCATTCTTCTGTAAACCTTACCCAGTACCGGTGAGGTTAAAAGAAGTGGTTAAGGAGGAGATAAATAAAATGGTAGGTAATAAAATAATAGAACGCAGTACAAGCATTATAAATAATCCCTTGGAAGTGGTGACAAAGGCTACAAGTGGTGTGCGGCTCGTAATGGATGCGCGCACCCTGAGTAAACATATAGAAACCGAAAGGGATAAACTCGTTAACATCGACGAGTTGTTATCCAAATCTGAGAAAGTACAGTACTTTAGTTCGATGGACCTGACTGCTGGGTACTGGCAGTTTCGGTTACATCCAGATTCAAGGAAATATGCAGCATTCCTTTTTGATGGAAAATCATATCATTTTAATGTGTTACCATTTGGGCTAAATATCTCGGTATCAGTGTATACGCGCGTTGGATGAAGCGATAGGGAGAGAGTTATTAAAGGAGTTAATTATATATGTAGATGATATATTGATAACATCACCCACCTGGAAAGAGTATTGCCTAACCTTGAGGAAAATTTAAAGAAAAAGGTATTACAGTAAAATTGCCTAAGTCACACTTTTCCAGGCAAGAACTAAAATTCTTGGGGCGTATCGTAGGTGTACAAGGATTAAGCCCGATCCAGAATGTGTAAAGGCTATTAAGGAGTGTCCACCACCTAGAAACATAAGACAATTGGAGGGATATCTTGGATTGGAAGGGTATTATAGATGATGTGTACAGGAGCAAGAGTTGAACAACCCTTGACTTTTGTGTTTATTACAAAAGGGAATACCACAGAGTTGGGACCAAGAGGCACGTGACGCATTTGAAAATGTAAAGAGGGCGCTATCAGAATCACCGCTGCTGCACTATCTGGTAATAGGTGAACCATTTAATATTTTGACCAATGCATCCAACTATGGTACAGCTGCAGAGCTTTTCCAAGGTGAATAGGGTTAGACAGTATTGACCACCATAGGTCAATATCTTTTGCTAGCTAGAGTCTCAATAAAGAGGAATTAAATTATACGGCAACAGAAAAGGAATTATTAGCCACAGTATGGGGTATACAAAAATTCCAAACACTGATATGGGGGTCCGAAATATATGCCTATACAGATCACCAAGCTCTGTCATTTCTAATGAATAGTCGATTCCTACATAGTAGATTGGTGTGGTGGATGTTGTTTCTTCAAGGGTACGACAGTAAGATCCAGCATGTAAAGGGTCCGGAGAACACTGTACCTGACACTGCCTCAGCTACCAGTACGAATGAAAGAACTAAAGCATTCAGAAGGACCTGGCGTAATCTTTGCGATTAATTTTCTGACATTAGAATACCCACGCAATGAGGTACAAGAGATGGTTCAGAAAATAACAGAGAACATCCAACACGACCCTTATTTTACAGACATCTTTGCTATGTGTGTTAGGAAATTGCTACCGCCTAATCAAGATGGAAGGTGGAAGATTGTGCAATATAATTTGTTCTGGAGATACGATAAGACGACACAATGTTGGCATTTATGTATACCAAGTCTAGTGGAAGACAAGTCAGTGCGGTACACTCATAAGGTTTATGGACATTTCGGTATAAAGAAATGCATTACACATGTGAATAAGTTCTATTACTTTAAAAAGCTAGGACATGAAGTAGCATCAGTGATTAAGACTTGTGAGATTTGTCAGAGAGTCAAAGAGGATAACTCTCACGTTAAATATAAAATTTATTCAATTATTCCTAAAGCATTGCACGATCTGACAGCTGCAGATTTCTTAGGACCAATTCCAAAAGGAAGAGGAGGAGTGGCCTACATTTTTGTCCTCATAGAGTGTTGGTCGAAGTATGTTACATTCTACCCCATTAAGAAAGCAAACACACATACAGTAAAACATTGTCTACAACAATACTTTCTCTAAGTAGGCAAACCTAGACACTTTCTTTCTGACAATGGACCACAGTTTCCTAGTAACAAGTTTAAAGAATTTTTAGCATGGGGAGGGATTCATCAAATATTAATATCCAACTAACCCGTATGAATGAGTTACGAAGGAGATTGAGAAATTATGCCGCACTTACTGCCATGAAAACCATACATCATGGGCATCATAAATTGAAGATTTAGAGCTCATTTTAAATGAGTTACCACATTTATCAACTGGACTAACACCCTTGGAAGTATTAGGTAAACCCTTTGTAGGTGAACCACTTACTAAATGTTTTACGTGGCCAGAGCAACCTACTACTGATTACCAACTGAATCAAATGATAGTTGCTAAGAACTCAGTTGAGAGAGCACAACAACGAGTAAGCAACCACAATGAGAAGGCTGTAGAACATCAATATAAGGTCGATGACCTAGTCTTAGTAAAACAACATCTTTATAGAGTTCTGCCCTGAAGAAAGAAACGCATAATTTTTTTCAAAAGTGTGTGGGGCCTTACTGAGTACAATCAGTGATCCACCCAAAAACCTTATTTTTAGTGGATCCTACAACTGGAAGAGAAAAAGGGAAATATAACGTTAAGGATATAAAGTGGTATATACCCCAGGGATGTTAACCCAGGCAGAGTGACGACATTCGGTTCCTGAGTTGGGTTCGGTGTACCTTCCACATTAGTTTTCCTAAACCCAATTCCCTTCAAATCTTCAACTATTCTGTAATTTATTCATAACCTCTTAAACTATCCTATCATATTAGTATTTAAGTGGCCAAACATGACTACACGATTGTGACTACTTTAGGGAATCATGAATAACCAGCGATCTCTGGACATAATATGGATCAAACAGAATAATAATCTGGTGATAAGCAGAGTGTTATCTCAATGACATAAAATAAATAAGAATAGTATATTTAAGAACATATAGTGTGAGGGAACATAAAGATGTATGGTAGGGCAATGGACTATGATGCCTACTCAGGAAGGAGAAGGAGGGCACACCCAGCATTGATTGGATGGAAAAGGGCAGGTAGGCAGACCCAAGAAAGGCTGACCTACACTGTGTGGGCAGGGGCACCAAGATTCAAAAGGCTCTGAGCACTATGAGACTTAACATCTGAGGTCGTCAGTCCCCTAGACTTAGAACTACGTAAAACTAACTAACCTAAGGACATCACACACATCCATACCTGAGGCAGGATTCGAACCTGCGACCATAGCAGCAGCACAGTAGCGGGCACCAAGAAGGGGATTGACCTGTACCACAGTAAATTAGGAATTTGTTTAAAGGGGCGTAACTACCAAAATGGAAGGAGGAAGTGCTTTCATAGTATCAACCCATATGTGAGGTATAAGTAATGTGCCTAAAGGAAAAGGGCAGTATCGTGACAAAAGTCACATATTTTACAGAGATTATTCTGGTAAGTTTGAATTCTTGTTTCCACTCGCATTGTTATGTTTGTGTGAAGTTACATGTGTTGAAAAGAACACCTTTATTTACCCAGAATTCCTCCAGATTGTAAAAGGTATTGAATAAACCCATACTTAGAAAAACTAGTACATGAAATAAGGGCAAATAACAGCATACACTTGGGTAATGCACACTTGGAGTTTACGACTGGAAAGGGAACAGAAAGATTCTTGTCCTTACAAAGTTTACATTGATCAAAAGGTCCATGATTAGATCAAAATGCCCATGATTATAATGATATAAACATGGAAAGGGAAAGAGTACCATGTGTTCAATCTAAGGGGAGGGATATGTAGTGCCTCGAGAATTTCAGGGTAAATTCTAGAGACCCTTGAATTTCTACCGTCTCGAACACGCATTATTTTAAAGATGAGTGTGGTAAAGCAGAACTGTGTCTACTGCACCACAATTGTGTGTGTGTGTGTGTGTGTGTGTGTGTGTGTGTGTGTGAGCGGAGTGTATCGGACGGATGATTGGCGCGGGCAGGTAGTTGCCGAGCCTGCCTAAGGAGTAACATGTCCAGCACAAGGAGTAACCGTGACGGTGCGACGTCAAACATCATTGTGCGAACATCCGAGTGTTGTTGAAAGATGAGAAGAGACAATTACTTATTCATTCTTTCACTTACTTTTGTAAGGTCCGGAGAGTTGTCTTGTTAAACTTGGAGAGATTTGTAGACTGTATTTATGGAAAATTAATGTGATACTTTCTGACGGACCGGAAGGTGTCGAGCTTACAAAAAATGTTTATGTTGTATGAAAACTGTTATATGAGATTAAAATACAATGAGATTGAGTTCAAAGTATTCTTGATTGTATGGAGTTATTTTAAAAGTATAAAAAATTCCTCCAAAGTAGCATCTTATCTTCGGAGAAGAAGTTGTGCAGGACATCGCAGTCGGCTATCATGAAAAGAAGATCGGTGAAGCAAGTCCTAATAAGTTCAAAGCCAAGGGGGAGTGTGAGTCTTGCACACCAGTACCACCCTTAATCACCGGAAACCATCAGAAGACTTGACTTGAATTTACTTTTTATAACCAAAGTGTTACCTCTAAACAATTTTTCTGCCTTATTTAATGTCTTACTTAGAGACTCTGCTGTACATCATCCTCAGTGTGTACATGTATAAAAATGCTTGTCATACGCAAACATCAATTGGTTTGGCAAATCATTTATAAATGCCAGTAATAACATAAGTCCTAACACAAAACTCTGGGGCACTTCACAGGTAATTTGGAATGCTGGAGCACTCCATAACATCTATTTTCATTAAGCAGTAAGTTGTGGCTGATTAGATAAAATGTCCTGAATAAATATAAGAATATCATACAGCTTAGTTCCTTCCTATCCAAGCCAGTTAAAGCACTGTCTTCATGATGTGGAAAACTGCTATTTCTGTCTATCTGTTCTTCCTAACAGACTCAGCAGTACTCAATGTCTCATTTTTATTCAGAAAACCAACTCACTTTTCACACATTACTCTTTCAGTTACTTTAGAAACATCTGTCACCAGTGACACTGATCTATAATTATTAATGCCAGTCTTACTGTCCTCCCTGTAGTGTGGCTTTATTAGGGCTTCATTTTTGACTGTACCTGTCCTGAAAGAAGTATTACTGTCAGGAACTTTAGAGTTTATGCCAGTGGAGCCAAGCTTCATTACTACATCTGGAATTAGTTTACTACAGTGAAACCCCTATTTTACGTTTTCGTGCGGTCCACACTTAAAAAAAACACAAAACTGAAGAAAGTGCAGAATCGAAGAAAATATTAAAATCCCCCAAAATATGGGCAAAAACACATGTAATTGGCATATATGATTAAAAATCAAGATCCTCTCCAATACTTTGTATAAAATCTGTCAAAGTGAAGGAAATTAAATGTACAATACAATGTGTGCACAATAATTTGTGGTAATGAATTTCATCAGTTCTTAAAAAAAAAAAAAAAAAAAAAAAAAAAATATCACAGATGTGTAACAGCAAGTAAAAACTCATCAAAAAACTGAAATTGGTATCTTTGTACAAGGTAATTGAGCTGTTTTCCAACACGCTATGACCACAAATTATATGTTCTAAACACTTGTTTTTGAGACATCATTCTTTGTGCACACCCAGAAAAAAGCAAATATTGATGAAATGTTGAATTAAACAAAAAACATCACAGCAGCTAAGTGGTTAAACCATAATCATAAATGCGGAGATATGCTAAATGACGTACTTTGTCACCATTGTTGTTATTATTTAATGCTTTTCTTATGAACCGCAGTTCATATGCTCACCACAATTAAAGTGTTATTTTAGGCCTGGTGAGCGGAACAGAGACATGAAACATGAATTTATTTCTCCAGCTGACATTACAAGCATATTAAAAGTCGGTTACAAGCATGTTAGAAGTTGGCTTAGTGAATTTCTGTACACTGTATAAAATGTAAATTTGAAAGAAAGCTCAGGTGCTTTAGCTTCGCATTGTGCCCTGTATGACTGCTGCCAGTCTTTACAATCTACAGTGTGTGATGTGTGCAGTGCAAAGTATATACACAAGTAGTGCAGGTAGTAGTTGCAAACTGTATCATGTCAGATTTGAACACTAAAGTCTTTAAAATATGCTATTGCAAAACTCTTGTTCTATTTCCATGTAATGTCTCTGTCATTGCACATCAATTGCACAAAAAGAATACTTTCAGCACTTCACAAAATGCTTTCCCCCTACAACACTTGTGTCAATGAAGGGCCGTTCCCCCTCTCCATACATCCAGTAGGCAAGCTTATTTTACATGTGTGAGTGTGGTGTAGTAGCTATTGGGTGACTAATTTAGTCACCAGTCAATATGAGTTCACTAGGTGGAAACGGGCAACACTTCTTCGATTATGAGCGAAGATATTCTTCGAGACTTAAGTGTTTCAATTTACAATGTTGATGACTGATATTGTTTTGAATAACGTACATCGAAAATACATGTAAAATGATGAGACTAAGTTATACGTGGCACAAGAAAAGTTGGTGGCTGGGCCCCTTCGTCAAATGTTGGCTCAGTCCAGAAAACTTCACTTCAACTGGTTTGTTTTTCCTTTACCACTGCAAGCTAGCAGTAGTTGTATCATAATTGCACGGTAAAGCTAATTGTTGCAAGTTGTATTGTCAACACCAATCATGGATTATGTCAGCATTTCCTCTCGCATCTCCCCTCTCTACAACGGACTAAAATATTCCCTCAACTTCACCATCACCCATGGTGTGAACCATGTGTCATTTGCACCATTTGTAACTTGTTCAGTCACATCAAATGTCAGTTGGAAGAAAACGGGATGAAATCAAGCAAGACATTTAGTAAGAACTTACAATCAAAGTAAACCTTACTAGGAAGAAATGTAAAATTCGGTAATTTTTAGCATTGATTTTCAGGGATTTTCACAGGGGCTATGAATTTATGGTGTAGAATCCCAAAAAATAAAACACCGGAGAATGTAAAATCGAGGTTCTACAGTATTAGCATTTCTCACCTCAGATTCCTCTATTACTTTGCTCCCCCTTTTAACAGTGAAGCTATGGTTTTAAATTTTATATTTCTAAATCTTACTATTTGTATCACATTCGTCACACTATGAGAACCAAACAATGTACACACAGTTCACTGTTCACTAACAAAAGCATAACTACTGTTAAAAGCAAGAGGGCACATCGGCACATAAAAAAATTCCTGTAATGTCACAGATACTTTCATCTGAAAGAATTTCAGTGGCTAGTTATACCAGATATTGTGGTAGCATCTAGTACAAGCAGACTGTGAAGAGGGTAGGCAACAAGTTATCTTTTCAAAAGTGCTAGGAACAGTGTTGTTATATTTTGTCATGTGTGATTAAAGATAGATCAGGCAGATCCCACCAGATTACAGCTAGGAGCAGTGTTGTTATATTTTGTCATGTGACATTAAAGACAGACTAAGCAGATCCCAACAGACTACAGCACTGCCACAAATAAGAAACAAACTGATAGAGTGGTGTGTAGCAATCATACTTCTTAAACACACTAACAACAGCACACAGTATCACTGGTCAGATTGGTTGTACATGGTTCTCATTGCCAGAAGTGTGTGTGTGTGTGTGTGTGTGTGTGTGTGTGTGTGTGTGTGTGTGTGTGTGTGTTAACTTTCCCAGTCTGCTGTTCATCAGTCATTTTGAGAATTTTCACCTTTTTCTGCTGATTTAATCACTGGACTTCCACCAAATTCTGACTTCTTTTGACACTGTTTCTTCACTTTTCTCAGGTTTCCAACAACCAACTGACTCCTTGCCATCACTGTCATTGAAGCCTCACATTTTGAAACTTTTGGTCAAGTATTTCCCTGTCATATTATGCCTGGTGTGAGTACCACTGCCATCTGATTCTATCCTGTATTTTTCCCCTTCATATGCACCCACTACATGTGAATCTTCTCTGCTAGTTTTTGGTTTGCCCTGAAGTACACTTACAACCAGTGAGACAAGCACAATGTCTCAGTGCTGGTATCTAATAATGTTTTCAATTAATAACCTACCTCAATTATTGCTTATTTAGTTGTGTTTGGTAGCTCCACTGTATCTTTCTTCGAACATTACTACAATTTTTTCTGAATATATAACAATATAACTCTTCAATTCATCATTTGTTAAGACATAAGTACAGACATCGTTGTTGCATTTTTAGTCAATATGGTCATAGCTCGATCAACTCAAATTTCTGCTCTGTTTGCAGTTCTTCAACTCTCTTATGGGCATGTCACTGAAAAAACATAAATTATGATGCCAGTTATTCTCAAGAGAATACTGCATTATGTACAGGAAGTAAACTGTGACACAATGTACATTGCCTGCACAGCACATACTTCCATGTGATTGGAAAAAGATCAAATGTCACTCCAGTTTACAAAAGGAGTAATAGATTGGATGCATAGAATCAGAGGGCAAAATTACAAACTTGTGTCTTCTGTAGTATCCTTGAGCGTATTATAAGCTAAAACTTATACCTTTCCTGGAGCGAAATAAGGTTTTCTGAACAATCAGCACACATTCAGAATAAATAACTTGTGAAAAACACAGCTTGCTTTATTCATACATGAGATCTTACAAACAAGACAAGGCTCAAGATGTACAGTGTCTCTTCTTAGTATTCTATGAGACATCAAACAGTACCACATTGTTGACTACTAACAAAGATACAATCCTATGGGGTATCTTTGCAAATGTATGTAACTGACTGGAGGAATAACAAAGTGAAAGGAAGAGTACTGCTCCATATAAATTTAGAACCTTATATGAGAAACTAGTGCAGAAATGTTAGCCTACTATTCAGTAGAACAACTCGTGAAGGACAACCTGAAAATCTGAGCAGGTGAGTACTTAGGATTGCTTATTGTTAAATGTTTGTTACTTTAAAAAATATATATATTAATTGCATATTAATTACATATTCAGTACAGTATATTATATTTATGATATTATAAGAAAAATTGTAAACCAATTTTTTGGTTTTGACTAGTCTCCAGTACATTAAGTCTGTGATTTGAAATTGTATGTTACGAGACATTCCACAAATACTTGACAGATAGAAACCAGTACAGTACATTATACGTATGACGAATGTTTAACATACATAAAGGTAATATTGAGTTTGCCCTAAGGAAGTGTAATTGGACCTTTAATGTTTTCAATATAAAAGAACGGCTGCTCAGATAGGATCAGCAGCACTATAGGAACTGATGATTCAGTCATATACAGGAAGGTATTGTTGTTGGAAGGTCGACACTTCCAGTTGGTGTAAGTAATGCCAGCTCACCTTAAATTTAGATAAATGTAAGATAATGCCTATAAGAAAAAAAGAGTTGGATAGTATCTGATTACAAGATAAATGGTGAACATCTGAAGCAAAATGATATGGGATGATCACATAGCATCAGTTTTAGGTAAGTCAAATGGGAGACTTTACATTTGTTGGAAAGGTTCTGGGGAAGTGTAGCGCATCTTTAAAGGAAATCGCATGCAAGACACAAGTGCGATAAATTATAAAATATTGTTCCAATGTTGGAACCCTTATCAAGTAGGCATGAAAACAGACACTGTATTATTTCAGACACATGGCTAGGGTCACAAAAGGTCGTCACAGCCCATACAAAAGTGTATCACCTATGCTTGAAAGAAAGATGACTTAATTCTCAAAAACCCTGTTGGGTACATTTAGAAAATCTGTATTCAAAGATGACTGTGCTTATCTTGCACAGGGATAACTAGAAAGGGATAAGAGAAATTTGGGTGTGTACAGAGCCATTTAGACAGCCATTTTTCTCTGGCTCAATAGGCAAATGGAATAGGAAAGAAAATTGCCAATATTGATGCAATTTATCCTCCAACATGCACTGCACAATTGCTTGAGGAGTATAGATGTAGATGAATGTTGACAGAGAAGCAAACATTGCATGGTTACCAAAATTCACAAAAGTTAATTTTAACAAGTTACTGTGGCAACTGTTATGGGCATGTATTGGGGGAGAAAAGTTTATCTACTGCATCACTGCTGGGAGTAAGACGCATCATATAGTCTAAGCAGTATAAGGCAATAGTGAACTATTCTCTCAATATTTTTCTGAGATCATTACTATGTGAATGGACAGTCTCCAACAAATGTAGTGAAGAAGTCTCCTACTCTTCTAATTAGTGGGGGAAAAAATGGAACAGTTCAGTGCTCAAGAGGTAAATACTGAATTCCTTGTACAGAATCTTAACTTGGCAATAATCTGCACCGTAATAAAAAGAAAGTTACTTCTGATTCCAAAACTATTTTGAAAGCCACTATTTTGGCAGTGTTATCATTTCAGCTTCCAAAAATGTTTTGAAAGCCACTCAGTGTTATCAATGTTTCATTGACAAAATGCCATTACTTCAATAAAATGGCTATAAAGATTTACTAATTACTGACAATGACACTTTTGCAGACCATTAAGAAGTTACAACATCCAACGTAATTGTTCAGGTCATCAACTTGCAGACTGGTTTGGTGCAGCTCTAAACTCCTTTTATTTCTATACAAGCTGAAAAAGACCCACTTGGCTTTGTTTTTATTTTCATTTGTTTTCTGAGAAAATTCCAGATAACTTGAGAACATTGTAAAAATGAACATACAAAAAAATGATAAAATTTAAGTATTTCACTGTCAAAAATACCTTTGAATGCTCAGGGAAGTAACATCGAATGATGCCATCTAAAGCACACATTGTATGCTCTCGTATTTTCTAGAAAATGTCTTGATACCAGAGTTTCTTCAGTTATGTAATGAAACAATTCTGGTAAAGGCATTTCCAATAGCCCTAATCAACTTTCTCCACTCACGCAACATATTCCTGGAGTTTCTCTCTATAATTTCTTGGTGCTACAGAACTAGCACACTTTATCCTTTTTGCTATGTAGTGAAACAATTCTGGTGATGGTCCTAATCAAATTTTTCCACTCATGTAACACATATCTGGAGTTTCTCTGCTGAATTTCTTGGCACCCCAGAACTCACACACTTCATCCATTTTGCCAATGATAATGTGTTTCGTGTACTTTTTAGTGTGACCACACTGAAATGTTTCACCTACCAAACATGTAATCTTTACTTCTTCTGCTTTACACTTCCTGCACTTGCGATTATTGTCTTTCATGAACTTCACGGATAGTAAGTCTACTTTCTTATTACATAATCTTATTTCTTCAGGAGCATCTCTGTGTCTGCTTGCTGAATGTCTCGCTCTATCCTCTTCACTATTTATTCTCTTCTGTTGTGTAGCTACATGTGCTTTTCACTCCTCTTCTGTTTCATTTCTTTGCTGTTCTTTCTGCTACTTTCTTCTCACATCATCACTGGTAAGACTTCCTTCTCCTTTTACATTTTGGCATCTTGTTAAATGTTAATACTACGTAACATTCTAAGAATACAATTAATACACTATTCAATAACTTAGCAATTTACTTTCATTTAAATTTATTTTAATTTCTATCATTTTCCCTTTTCCTTGATCTAATCCAAATGATTTTCAAGAGTATACCGACACACAGTTTCACCATCACCTTATACATGCTATTTTGAGATGGAAATTATCTCCACCACAACAAGATAACGCAACATTTGAGAACATTCTTAAACATCATGGAACATTCTACAACATTCTCAAGCTACCTAGAGGAGTCTGTAAAATTCTGACCAGCCTTGGGCACTTCAGCACTTGATTTCCAGCTGCTTCAACGACTTTCCATAAGAAATTCATTGGTGTGATGCGTTCTTTTAACACCTATATTTTCGAACCCAACTCCTGCAGTTCCAAACTGAAACCACCTTCATGCATATAATCCCATGGTGGGCTGCAGATTTATGCAAGGACAAACCACACATTTATTATATAAACTGATATTTTGACACTATCACGATGTTGGTACCAGTTTCGAACAGCCAGTGGTCATCTTAAGGCTGCTGATTTAAAAGATCCAAACAATTACTGTGTAACCTATAAAATCTGCCAAGCAATTATCAGGTAATGATTCAAAAGACTAAAACTATACTTAAAGTGACATGCTGCAAGCAGTCTCAAGGCTTTAATATTTTTGACAATGCAATAGACTCCACTTCAGTAAGCATCTCTAAGTATGACTTCATTCTCTTTTTACTATTACATAGACAATTACTTGGCAGAATTTATAGGTTATAAAATGATTGATTGTAGTGTCTTTATCTATTGACTGTCTGAAGATGACTACTTCTGGTTGAAACCAGTAATGGCATTGTGAAATGCTCTAGTATTTGAGTCACAAAAATACTTGGGTCAAAAAAATACAAAAATAAAAGAAAATGAGTCAATCATTTAATCTCCAAAACATGACATTTCTTTCCAATGGCCTTTGCATTCATGTTCCTTTCCAGTTTACACCCCCCCCCCCCTCCCCCCAATTTATTTCTCCCTTCCTCTCGTAAACACACACACACACACACACACACACACACACACACACACACACACATTATTTATTACATATTCAAACCTTTGTCTACGGAATATGAAAGAAAGCTTGTTAGTGCAACCACATAACACGCTACAGTCACCCTTCATTATCTTGTTATTACAAATATAGAGGGGGACTATCATAGGTGTACACAAATTTAACAACTTTTACATTGGGTACAGGATTTCAAATCTGTTTTATCACAGATACACTGTCCCCACCCATGACCATTGTGGGGTAATCACTTTCACCAAAGGTTAATTGATTCAGGAGATATCACACTTTGAATACATAAATTTGGCCACCATGCAAAAATACATGCTTCAGAATTGAAAACTAAGAACCAACTTACTGAGTATGCATTCCATTTTTATGTATATGACAAGCCAAGGCATATTTACGTTATACTTACAAATTTATGCTGTTACAAAATATCCTGGCAAATTAAAATTGTGTGCCTGGCCAAGACTCGATCTCGTGACCTTTGCCTTTTGCGAGCAAGTGCTCTACTAACTAAGCTACCCAAGCACATCTCATGACCCGTCCTCACAGCTTTACTTCCGCCAGCACCTCATCTCCTACCGTCCAAACTTCACAGAAGGTCTCCTGCAAAACTTGCAAGACTAGCAACCCTGGAAGAAAGGATATTGCTGGTACATAACTTAGCCACAGCCTGGGGGATGTTTCCTGAATGAAATTTTCACTCTGCAGTGGAGTGTGCACTCATATGAGACTTCCTGGCAGGTTTTGTAAGGATAACTACCATTTGTGTAGTTCAAAGAAGTTGGTGGTGGAGGGAAGGATCCAGATGGCTCGTGTTATGAAGCAGTGTGGTACATGACCCGTAAACTGAGTGTGTTGTGGTCAGCTGCCACTGGGTGGTTAATTTGGTTCTCAACAACAGTTTGGCAGCGGCCATTCATCCTGGTGGACAGCGTGTTGCTTTTCGGTGAGTGGTCTCTCTTAATCCTAACATATTTACGTCCTATTTCTAGACATATGTATCACACAATAAACACCAAAAATATGATGATGTATTATACAGTGAAGATATACAGTAGTTCTCACTCCGCCTTAACAATAACAACAGTGTAATTTAAGTCAGTAACTTCAACAATGTATAATAGCACTTACAAGTTTGTGAAAGAAACAAACATGCATGGGTGTATTTTGTTCTTTATTCTTTTCTTCTTCTTCCAGACTCCTAACAACATATAAACATTCCTTGAAAGCTCCCTTAGTTTTCCAGTAGATGCTACTAATTCATAAAATGTCTGGTAGCTTACTCTCTTTTCTTCTAGCATCATAATGTTTAGGGGCCATTGCCGTATATTTTTAATGGTGACAAGTTCTTGTAATATCAGTATGCAGCACAGCAAAGGATTTCCATTAATGTGTTTCATACGATACAGATTTCATAATCATGTGTAATTCATACAGGTAAAGGCAAATCAAACTCTTGAACTTGTAATGGATACTGCCTGTAATTTTGTTACTTATATCCACAGACTAGGAACGATTAAAAAAAAAATACAGTAAAATAAACACACTGTGCTCAATGCTATATAGATTTTTTTTAAAATATTGGATATCACATCCTCATGTTATGCAAAATATTGTTTCTTCATATAGATCCAAACATGTTTCATCACCTTTGTGCTGTTGTCAGTGAGTATTCTTCATTCAAATACGCGAATGTGAACACATTCCACATGATAACTAATTTACAAAAATTAAGCCTAAGGACAGTTTTGTTTGTTGTTATCATTTTACATTATATGATTATGTAGGACCCTAGTTGCATTATCAGGTGCTTTTCATCTGCAACTAAATGATGTTGATGTGAATTTCATTAACGAGTTAATACTTCACTTTATATCTAAACGCAATTTTGTGGTCTGAAAATATTTCGTGCCTGTATTTGTGATTACTTATGTTTAGCTTTGGCAAATCCTTTTTCCATCTGCCTTCCCACGTGTTACTGAGAAGCACACCGATATCTCGATAATTTGCAGAACTTCATTTGTAAATAACACTTTTCACTTTGGGGAGAAACAACTTGCATATATATTGTTATTGTGCGTCCAATCCCAGCTGGCATTCACTTGTTCTCAAAAGAGTTGGCGCCAATTTCCAACTTTGTTTACCCCTCTCACCTCCCCCCCCCTCTCTCCCCTGTGTGTGTGTGTGTGTGTGTGTGTGTGTGTGTGTGTATAAAAGCATCTTATAGTTGCAGATGACAAGTTATCAGTAGCTGAAAATGTACAGAGAGATCGGCATAAACCCATTACGTAAAATTAAGGTAATGACAAAAACAAAGAAAAACTATTTTTAGGCTTAATATTTGTAGATTAGTCACCACTTAAAACACAATCACATTTCACAGATTTGAATAAAGAAAACCCACTGTTGATGGCACGAATGTACTGGTAGATGTTTGGGTCTATATGAAAAACAGTGTTTTGCATAGCAGCAGACCTATACATGACCTTCTGTTATTTTATTTGGCTGGGGGGAAAATCATTTAATTAACAGGAAAATCCCATACTGGCTTGCTGTATAAACTAACAAGTGTACAATTTTTATTTTGGTAAAGTTGAGTAAAAATGTCATTTTGAGGGTTAGAATTATTTTTATTATTTACGAAGTTCTCTTACAGTGCACATGCTGTTTTGGTTGTTCTATTTATTTGCCTGAGGTATTCTCTTTCATGCGGTGACAAGACCAGAACTGTAGCACTGTGCACTGTCGCTTTGGCCTGAGAGACCAAATGCATTCTATACATTCCTCCACCAATGGGCTTTTGTGGCCCAGTCTCCTTTTCTCACACCCACTGTCTCTGTATCCCTCTTGATATCATCCTTCCATCTTGCCCATCAACTTCCTCAGCCCCTTCTACCTTCCACAGATACAAAGAATGCTACTTGTGGTAGCCTTTCCTCTTCCATTCTAATTAGGTGACCCGCCCACATCAATCTTTTTTCCTTCATCCTTCAGACATTTCTTTCATCTCTCTTTCTTGAGGACTAGCAGTTTTTGTTCATCTGTTTTCCTTAACATAAATGTCTCAGAGCCTTACAGAGTACCAGGAGAGTTATACACTGGCACAGTCTGATTTTAAAACTTCTCAAAATTGCTTTATTGCACACCATATCCCATAATCCAAAATACACTCTGTTTGGTGCTGCAATCTTTGCCTTAATCTCAAATTCCATTATATTCTGCTCGCTAAAGATGCTTCCCAAATATTTAAGTATGTCTATTCTTTTAAGGGCTACTTCATCTACTGTCAATGGGGTACTATTCATTGGGTGCTTTGCTCATGACCATGTAGTGTTTTCTCTTCATTAATTTTTACACCTGTTTTCCTTGCAATATTTCTGTAAGAAACTGACATGAACTGCAAGCCCTCTTTGCTACCACTTATTACCACCACCATCTGTGTGCAAGCTGATTTATTGTGTTGTTTAGCAGTTTTATTATAGCCTGGTTTACTTCTTGTGTTCTTTGTCTACATTTTCTAGAATTAAATTAATAATTATATAGCAATAATGTCAATATACACTGAATCTTTCTGAACGGAATTTTGTTGTAATTGGCTGAATGTAGGATCAGGACTGAATGTCAGTATAACATAAAGGCACATGCTAATCTCTTGGAAGACGTATAGTCAATGCGTAATAAAGTCTGACTGCAACTCCCAAGCTGTCAGAGTATTGATTTAGTAGATGTTGACTCTGAGTCAAGATTTAAGGCAGATTTGTCATTTATTAGTGATACACATTCCGCAGCTCACGGTCTTACAGTGGCGTTCTCGTTTCCTGCGATTCCTGGCGGTGTCAGGGATTTTTCCTGCCTCAAGATGACTGGGTGTTGTGTTGTCTTCATCATCATTCATGCCCATTACGGTTGGAGGGAGGCACCGGCAAACCACCTCCACTAGAATCTTGCCTAGTACAGCGGTGCGGGTCTCCCACATCGTCCCCTACGCTCCTTGGAGTAGGGGACCTCCTCATCATCATTAGTAACACACAAACTGACCAAACTTTTGCAAAACACAGCCAATGCAAGAGCAGCAAGTCCAAATAATTAATAGGACCAAAACTGTTGTTCTTGGTTGTCACACATAAGGTGTCTTTCTTCCAAACACAGCATGCTAAAAGTGATGGCACATATGCCACATCAGACTGAAGTAAACAATTAATATTCTTGCGGCACGGATCCATAGTTTCGATAAATAAAGTAAAACTGGTCTAATACTAAAGAATTCCTGAATAATGTGATAGTAAAGACACAAAAGTGACTACTTTCAAAAAACTTTGCTATAAACAAACACTCGTTTTCCCTACTGTAAAATAACACAAATTTCTCTGAGAGAAATAAAAATCCCGCATATCCAACCGGATTTGGTTGTACACACCTTAACACCAGATGATGAAAAGATATAGTGCACTAGAGTAATACAGACAAATAAAAATATAAAGGCATGTTTAAGGGTAGGACAGGCTCGCTGAAAGGTGCACAAATGCTGTAGGGACAGTTAGATCCACAAGGTAAAATATGTCAGATGAGTTTCAAAAATCTAAACTAAGAGAAGGAGAGACTCTTGTGTTATCTTCACACAAGCTCACGGCTCTGAAGTGGATCGATAAAAAAAGAAGTAAATATTCTAGCCACTATCCACACAGATGTCGACGTGACTGCAACAGGAAAACTGATAGGAAAAATAAAGCCCCAGTCCAGAAGCCCCAAGCAATTACACAATTCAATGAATAAAGTTGACAGACAGGACCAGCATATGGCATCTTCCCTTCTCAGGATATGATACACCAAAGGATATATGAAAATTTTCTTTTACTTTACAGACATTGGGATTTTCAATTCATATATCCTACTAAACAAAGTGACAGGGAAAAGTCTTGTTTCAATCAGTTTAGAATTCCCATGGTGAGGACATAACAGAGCAGGTCACTCTACTAGACTACCTTAGTCATGGATGGTCCCAATCTAGAATTTCCCATTAGAAAGCAAGCAGCAAATTAGACACATTTTGATAGGTTCATCCCCCCCCCAACTCCCAAATCTCATCAAGAAAACATCCTCCAAAAATTGTGTAGCATGCACAGCAAGGAAGAAGTAAAAGTGACACACAGTACGAGTGTGAGAAATGTCTAGTGGCATTGCACACAACTGATTGTTTTCGGGTATAACACACCAACAAATATTTCTGAAACAGTACAACTTTCACTCCTCATCACTTTAATAAATAGTAAGTTAAGATTTTTAAAGAATTCCTATCAAAAATTATATAATTTTGGGAAAACTGTACAAGACACAATACGCTGAGTTTCGTAAATTTGCCGGCCGGTGTGGCCGAGCGGTTCTAGGTGCTTCAGTCTGCGCAGGTTCGAATCCTGCCTCGGGCATGGATGAGTGCGATGTCCTTAGGTTAGTTAGGTTTAAGTAGTTCTGATTTCTAGGGGACTGATGACCTCAGATGTTAAGTCCCATAGTGCTCAGAGCCATTTGAACCATTTTCGTAAATTTAAATGGGAAATGTAGGGATGACTAAGGGAAAAAAATATTATTAAGTAAATGGGTTAACTAATCCATTACCTCATTTGGTTTATACCTAATGCACAATACCTAATTTCCAGTAGTATCAGCAAAGAAACACAGCAAAAGCTGCAGATCCATATCATACTGCTGAGTGGCAAGGGAGGAGATATGAGAACATACTATTACTGATCGTGAGACTACGCACCAATCTCCATGGTAAACACCCCCTCAAAGCACCTCATGATGTGAAGGCATGCAACACTTAATGATGATTGTTCCACCCATCAAATGCAGACAAGTTGCTCAGCAGCTCATTTGCTGCTATTTGAGAGGTATTGTGTACTATCAGCATAAGGTTTTCCAATTGTCATTCCTACAACACATGTTATGCACAGCAAAAATTGAGGCTACCGAAAGTTGTGAATCCACCCATTTGCTTTGTTCTGTGACACCACCAAGATGATCGACACCTCAATTTCAAGCACATGCAATATGGTAACCATGACACTACTCATTACATCCCCTATCAAACATACAGATTGGGCAAAATATTTAACTTCAGCAATAAAATGAAATCATCTGGACAACTGCTGCAAGTAGGGGTCTTTGGGCAGGAGCAAACAAAATATATAGCACCATTCCAAAACAAATATTAACCCAAAAATCAAGCACATTCAAGACAATGAAAAAAATGCAAAAACTAAATCCGTTGGCACTGCAAAGTTTACTTTGCTTGTTGTTGTGGTCTTCAGTCCAAAGACTGGTTTGATGCAGCTCTCCATGCTACTCAATCCTGTGCAAGGCCCTTCATCTCCGAGTAACTAATGCAACCTACATCCCTCTGAATCTGCTTTGGTCTCCTTCTGCAATTCCACCCCCCCCCCCCCCCCACACACACACTCTAGTCTCCAGTACTAAACTGATGACCCCTTGATGTCTCAAAATGTGTCCTACCAACCAATCCCTTCTTTTAGTCAGGTTGTACCACAAATTTCTGTTCTCCCAAATTCTATTCCGCACCTGGTCATTAGTTACGTGATTTACCCATCTAATGTTCAGCATTCTTCTGTAGCACCACATTTCAAAAGCTCCTATTTTCTTCTTGTCTAAACTGTTTATCGTCCATGTTTTACTTCCATACATGGCTACACTCCATACACATAATTTCAGAATGGACTTTCGGACACTTAAATCAATACTTGATGTTAACAAATTTCTCTTCTTCAGAAATGCTTTTCTTGCCATTGCCAGTCTACATTTTATATCCCCCCTTCCCATTCAATCATTATCAGTTATTTTGCTTCCCAAATAACAAAATTCATTTACTACTATAAATGTCTTATTCCCTAATCTAATTCCCTTAGTATCAACCGATTTAATTAGACTACATTTCATTATCCTCATTTTGCTTTTCTGATGTTCGTCTTATATCCTCCTTTCAAGATACCGTCCACTCCATTCAACTGCTCTTCCAAGTCGACTGCTGTCTCTGACAGAATTACAATGTCATCAGCGAACCTCAAAGTTTTTATTTCTTCTCCCTGGACTTTTAATTCCTACTTCAAATTTTCCTTTTGTTTCCTTTAATGCTTGCTCAACATACAGATTGAATAACATTGAAGATAGGCTACAACCCCCTGTATCATTACCTTTTAACCACTGTTTCCCTTCTGTGCCCCTCGACTCTCATAACTGCCGTCTGGTTTCAGTACAAATTGTAAACAGCCTTTCGCTCCCTGTATTTTGGCCCTGCCACCTTCAGAATTCAGTATTCCACTCAACACCGTCAAAAGATTTCTCTCTAAGTCTACAATTGTAGGTTTGTCTTTCCTTAACCTATCTTCTATGATAAGTCTTAGGGTCAGTATTGCCTCACATGGTCCTATATTCCTCTTGAATCCAAACAGATCTTCCCTGAGGTTAGCTTCTACCAGTTTTTCCATTCTGTTGAAAAGGATTCGTATAGTATTTTGCAACTGTGACTTATTAAACTCATAGTTCGCTAATTTTCACACCTGTCAGCACCTGCTTTATTTAGAATTGGGATTATTATATTCTTCTTGAAGTCTGGGGTTATTTCGCCCATCTCGTACATCTTGCTCACCAAGATGCAAGAGTTTTGTCATGGCTGGCTCTCCCAAAGCTATGAGTAGCTCTAATGGAATGTTGTCTACACCCGAGACCTTGTTTCGACTTAAAGTCTTTCAGTGCTTTGTCAAATTTTTCATGCAGTATTATAGCTCCCATCTCATCTTCCTCTTATGTCCTCTTCCATTTCCATAAAAGTTCCCTCAAGCACTTCTTCCTTGTATAGACCCTCTAAATACTCCTTCCACCTTTCTTCTTTCCCTTCTTTGCTTTGGACTGGTTTTCCATCTGAGCTCTTGGTGTTCATACACGTAGTACTCTTTTCTCCAAAGGTCTCTTTAATTTTCCTGTAGGCTGGATCTATCTTATCTCTAATGATACATGCTTCTACATCCTTACATTTGTCCTCTAGACATTCCCGTTTAGCCGTTTTGCACTTCCTGTCGATCTCATTTCTTAGATGCTTGTATTCCCTTTCGCCCGCTTCATTTATTACATTTTTATATTTTCTCTTTTCATCAATTAAATTTAATATCACAACCTTCTCTCATGATTCTTAAACAAATGTTAGCTACGATTAAATTTCTGCAAAATTCTACCAGGTGTCTTCCTCTTTCATTCCTTTCTCTGAGTCCATATTCACCCACTACTTTTCCTTCACTTCCTTTTCCTACTATCGAAATCCAATCCCCATAACCAATTAAATTTTTGGCTCCCTTAACTATCTGAATAATTTCTTTTATCTCATCATATACTTCCTCAATTTCCTCCTCATCTACAGTGCTAGTTGGCATATTCACTTTTACTAGTGCAGTGGGTGTGGGCTTCATGTCTGTCTTGGCTACAATAATGTGTTCACTGTGCTCTTCATAGTAGCTTGGACGGACACGGACGGACGGACACACACACACACACACACACACACACACACACACACACACACACACTATTAAACCTACGCCTGAATTACCTACATTTGATTTTGATTTATAACAATGTATTCACCTGACCAGAAGTCCTATTCCTCCTGCCACAGAGTTTCACTAATTCCCACTATATCTAACTTTAACCTATTCATTTCCCTTTTCAATTTTCTAACATACCCGTCCGATTAAGGGAGCTGAGATACCATGTTGTGATCTGTAGAATGTCAGTTATGTTTCTCCTGATAATGATGTCCTCCTGAGTAGTGCCCACCTGGAGATCTGAACTCCTGGAATATTTTACCCAAAAAGAGGCTATCGTCATTTAACCATACAGTAGAGCTGCATGCCATGCCCTTGTAAAAAATTATGGCTGTAGTTTCCCGTTGCTTTCAGCCATTCACAGTACCAGTACCAGCACAGCAAGACCATTTTGGTCGATGTCACAAAGCCAGATCATCAATCATCGAGCCTGTTGCCCCTGCAACTACTGAAAAGGCAGCTGCCCCTCCTCAGGAACCACATGTTTGCATTTTTCTGGCTCCTGAACAGTTACCCATCCATTGTGGTTGCACCTACAGCGTGGCTACCTGTATTGCTGAGCACGTAAGCCTCCCCACCAATGGCAGAGTCCATGGTCCATGCAGGGTGACTTTGTACTTGGCTTATATAGTTCAAAGGGAGCCCTCGATACCTAAACCTGACACCACAAATTTTGGTTGACCCACATAGCAGCTAAAACAAAAATGAAATTGTCAGATCTGTTATCCAAACCCTTTATTTACCCTATCTATCTAAAACAAAGTG
Source organism: Schistocerca piceifrons (assembly GCF_021461385.2). Classification (NCBI taxonomy): domain Eukaryota; kingdom Metazoa; phylum Arthropoda; class Insecta; order Orthoptera; family Acrididae; genus Schistocerca; species Schistocerca piceifrons. The sequence continues at coordinate 859,474,769 of NC_060139.1, forward strand.
CACAGTACAACAAACCAAAAATCACTCGCGTAACTAATGCCAAATAACAAAACCTAACAAACAATGGTAAATCAATATCCGTGATATTGATTTACCCAATCGCCATCTCGCAAAATTACCATACAAGAAAAACCATGAAATTCATGAAAACTTGCATCATCACCAATTTCAATGTACACAAACAGCTATAAACACACATACTACAATAGAAAACAGACAAATAATTAAAAAACATACTTATTAATCAATGTTACAATCACATAAATCTAGGTTGACTCCACCCCACAAAACACACACACACACACACACACACACACACACACACAACACCACCACCACCACCACCACCACCACCACCAGAGGGCACCATAAAAAACAACAAGACGACATATACAAACACAACCAACTCAAACTCCACGCCGTAATGAGCTCACAAACCACAAAACACTTATGTCATGGGTCAAAGCAGACAGGTGGAATCGGAAGCTTCATGACACCAACATGCAACCATGACGTCACAAATCAAACACTGTTATGTCACAGGCCAAACCACATGGGTGGAATTGCAATTTTCGGCTCACCCCAAAAATGCAACACTATTGCATTAATCACACTCATCAAAGTGATACAGACGCACACCCAAAAATTCAATAAAGGTCAGAGGATGGCATCATACACAATATCCATTAGGATCTAAGAAATAAAGTCGTGGAGAGTTTCTGACCTGTATCTGAAGCTCTCCACTGCCTAACGCTCACATCTTTCCCCAATATATTGCTCTTCTTAACACTTTGCTGAGTAACTGTCTGAGCTGAAGTATCAGTGTTCTGATGCAACAGAGAGCTGAAGTGGCATGAAATGTTATACTGAGGTGTAAAAACTTTACCACACGTGGATGTGATAAGGGTATTTCAATCCTTCATAAGCATACTTGTATCAGGAAACATATACATTTAACAGTCTTTCAGGATACTTGTTTAAGACAGGCCACCTACTATCTTCAAACATCAATTACATAGATTAATTGCAAGATCTTGGAAAACAGCCAATTTCCACAATAACATTAGTGACTGTAACTTTCAACTGTATAAATCCAAAGAATTGGTTACTTAGTGTTACTTGAAGTTACTTAATTTAAAATTCGGAGTCACTAGAAAAAAGCATATCGCAATAAGAAATTGAACTTTATTTGCACTGCTTAATGAAGTATCCACAATGAACCAACTTTACTACAAACTTGGGTGAAAGGTACAGAACATTTTATCCTCAGCAAAGTGATCACAAACTTTAGCAAGTATGTACACAGCTATGCTTCCTGTGAAAAATTAACACAATAGATGCCTTTAAATGATATTTATAGGGGACTAGTGTAGCAGGGGATACAACCCGTCGGCTTTGGACAACGAGTCACAAGTGGCCAATCGAGAAGCGATTCTTCTTAGTGTTGTAGCTCCCTTCAGTGGCTGATAAGTGTTTTTTGGCTTTAAAAAAAAAAAAATCTCACGAGATAGAATAAACAGATCCACTTTATTAAGCAATCAGTAAAAAAACGAAACTGAAACATAACAGCAAAAGCGAAAATGGTAAACTGCTCTCTGGCGACTTGTGACGTCATTGTCCAAAGCCGACGGGTTGTATCCCCTGCTGCACTAGACCCATTTATAGTCCTCCCCCCCCCCCCCCCCCCCCACCTGCAGGGGTTCAACTCTGTTCCCAGCATTACAGCTGCAGTTTTAATAAGAAACAAGTTAATAGCAACCTAGAAGTAAATAGAAAAGCCATGAAAAAATACTAATCCAGCCAGCTTTATTTAATGTGTTATCTCTATGGGAAAAACTATGAGGTTAAGTGACTACAATTACAGCAGTTGTAATGAAAAAACGGAGTAGCCTATGATATAGCAGATATAAAATTAGCATTCTATGGCAATAAAATGATTATGTCTATTACAAATAATGAGGATTATAACCCTAAACTACTTTCCCATTACCTTGAACATTAGTGCTCAAGTTCATTTGTGTTTACTTCACTATCAGCTAACAATACAATGTCATGCTATATAGACCAATTACTGGAGACAGTTGATGTCACCAACATGAAAACATTAGCAAAATCCTACAAACTAATACGATCTCCAAACAAACCCATTATGCAGAAAAAATAGAAGTAAAAACCATATGGAACATTATAAAAAGTGTGACAAATAGGAACATAATCTGAACAAGCAGGGACTCCACAGTCCTCTTGACCAGGAAATCATAACAAACAGTCTCCCACAGAAGACGTACTAAATCACATGCAAACCACAACAAATGCAGCACTTCTTTTCAAAAGCACAATTCCTAAAGATATTGAAACAAATCATAAAATTATTTAAAAGTTCTGGATATTCTGGATATGATGGAATGTCAACTAAGATTTTAAAATCATATGCAGTCTTAATCAGTCACAAGTTATGCTGTTTATGTAACCAGTCAATGAAAACTGGTGCATTTCCAGACAGACTGAAACATACAACAGTGATGCCTATCTACAAAAGTGGGGCAAGGAATGTACATCCAATTATTGGCCCAGCTCCTTGCTGCCAGTGTCTCAAAGGTGTTTGAGAGAGTAGTTTATGATAGGATTTACGGCCATATGACACAAAAAGGCTAACTGACATCTACACAGTTCGGCTTTCGTATGGAATTCTCCACAGAGAAGGCTATATTTAGCCTAACAGATGAAACTCTAGGAGAATCAAATGTCAGAAGTTGTTCAATGCGGATCTATTGTGACCTTGCTAACGCTTTCAACTGTGCCGATCATAACACACTGCTAAAAAAGCTTCCACACTATGTTTATCAAAGACAAATCTTTGATGTTCCCATAATCTTATCTACATAACAGGAAGAAAAAGTTATCTTAATGGAGGCAAAGCTCAGACGGGGAAAATGTAAAATGCAGAGTCCCCCAGGGCTTGATCCTTGGGCCACTGATTTTCCTGATCTGCATTACTGATTTATCAGTTACAATTAATGACAGAGCAAAAATAGTAATGTTTGCAGATTATACAAGTATTCTGATCAAGGGTTCCAACTCCACATTGCAGGATACTGCCCTACAGTCACTAACTAAGTAAACATTATACAGTTTCACACAGTAAATAAAAAATTGCTAGGCGTCCAGAAGAACAAGCAGTTATGATGGACACAGCATCAGCTGGTCAAAAACTTAGCACAGTGTGTTTTGCCCTGAGAGCTATTTCTCAACTTGCTAACAGAGAAATATTGCTTTTGTAATATTTTGCATATCTGCAATTCTGTGCTCTTCTGTGGTATTATTTTATGGGGAAATACTACAGGCGTTCAAAAGAGCCTTCTAACTACAAAAACAAGCAGTGAGGTGCATATGTTGGGTCTCTTGAACATCCTGCAGAGGTCTCTTTAAGACTCTCATGATATTTACTGTTGCAAATCAATATATACACTGACTGATGTTTGTAACGGGTAACAAGAAATTATTCCAGAAAAACTGTTTCATACACAAGCAAGACACAAGACAGGGGAAAAATTTCCACCAAGGCTCTGTAACTTTGACAAAAGTCCAGGCTCTGTAACTTTTACAAAAGTCCATAGTGGAGTAACTGAGTCAGGGATAAAAGTATATAGCAAGCTTCCCATCAGTATAAAAATGGAAATTGATAACATGCAGGTATTCAAAAGGAAACTAAAAATATCCTTCAGAGAACAAACTTATCATAAAATGAATGAATTCCGAGAGTAATAAGGCATCCTTTTGAATAAAAATAGAGGAAATAAATTTTAACTCACATCATGAAGACAAAATTGTGTATGTCTAACACAAATTATAGTGATGAAATGTAAATTTATTCATATCATAAGTTAAAATGTGTTCTGAAATTTATTCTACTCTATTAAGGATTCATTTAAACCTACTTATGCGATGAAGATAAGAATTTTGTATTTTAACTTAAATCATAATCACAAAATGTAAATTTCATTATTTATTTGTGGCACTGGGATAAAAATGCGTATTTCCATTCATTCTGCTATCTTAAGCATTCACTTGAACTTACACCAGTAAAATACAGGTTGTAATATTATCCACAATAAATTGTTCATAGAAAATAAGTATTTGTATGATATATAAAATGCTCACATAATTTTGTATTATTTCTCCTGACATTTCCTATATTACTATTACACCCTTTGTACAACCTGTAATCAACAGGACCAAATAAAAAATCAAATCAAATTCACAGAAATAGGTGTTTTTAGATCAGGAATGTGTACACAAGAAACACAAAAAACTTGGAAATATCCGAACACAGTAACAAAATAGTGGTTTTATTCAGGAATGTAATCCTAACTATTGAATGTACAATAATGCAAAAAAAGTTTGTGGTGATGCATTTGTTGGCTTCATCAACTCTCGAAAAAGCTATCACATCAAACCAAGTCTAATTTTTGGGTTACCCTACTGTTCAGTCTCTTACTGCAATCGGTAAAAATAAAATTCAAAATCAAAAAAGTCTAGTATACAGCACAATCCAAGATACTGTACCCTTTAATGGCTTGTCATCTCCATTAGGCTTACATTGGTCACGTAAACAACATGCTCCAAGCCACTACCCGCAAGGAATGACATATTGAAAACAGGACATATGACTGAAATCTATAACTGAAACATTTCAAAGAATAAAACAATTTCTTACACAGTCTTTGTGTAAACTCATGAAGTTTACTAGGTTGCTGAAAGAGCTGTGTATTTAAACAGACTAGTGCTTTGGACTGAACCAATGTTCCTTCTGCCAGTACAGAAGTGTCAAAGATAGATTTAAACATCCATACAAATATAAACTTACAGAAATGAGTCTTTCAGCAATTCGAGCTGACTATAATACACTCCAAATCATTCAATCCTTTAGGTACCTATTCTGGTTTGTATCCACTAAACTGATTTTGATAAGCCTTACAATCACATAATATTATTCCCAATAACACAACACTCAAAGCCTTATCACTTGGCAGTTTCCTTTAATAGCTCCGTAAAACTGATCACACTACCTAAGTTTTGGAAACTAGGTTTACACACACAATCAAGAAGTCTCTTTGATAATCTGTTCCCCATCCCAATCTAAACAGATTTTGCTACAATCCCTGCATGTCACTTCCAATTAACTAACATATACCACCTCGCTGTGCATTACTGTACGGGAGAGAACTCAACTGTGACAACAGATGAAACTAACAAGGACTACACACACTACTGGTTGCTTGAAAAAATTTTGACATAACACCACGAAATGGAAAAATATGAACTGTCAAATTGGAATTACAATGTTTCCAGACACATGGAAACCTCATATTCAAGCAGCATTCATAAAAATCAGCAGAGTCACAAGAAGTTAAAAAAGAAATATATTTATTATATTAAGCCACTTTATAAAATAGAAATGTGGAGCTATTTTGTTAACGCTAATAAACAGACACAACTGTTTACTAAAGGAAGAAATTATAATCACAGCATAACTGAGCAAATACTGAAAATGACATCACAATGGTGAATACATCCAATTAAAATAACATGTAATGGCTATAACTGTCCACACACGATGTGGATTTGAAGTGTCAACAATTATGAAACTGAGGAGCTGCTAGAAACGTTTTCTTTTTTGGCGTTCTTGAGCTTTGCAACTTTATCCTTAAGTGACTTGTACGCGTTTATCTGCACAGAAGAGTAAGAGAATACGAAATTAACTAGCCTATCTTTCTGGTTTGAAGTTGCAGGTATGATTATATAGACCTACTGTTTTTACATTTACATACTATTTTGACTGTCATGTTATTTCTAATATTACTGGAACAGCTTAACAGCACATTAGTTACTTCATAATGTTTCCCAAGAATTATCATTAGTACATTTAATGCAGTGTGTGGTAGGTACTGCAGGTAACCTCATACTAATATGTCATACGACACAAAACCTTTAATACATCACCACGGTGTTGTATTCAACTAGTGTTTTATTTATGTGAATGTGTTTTCCTCTTTTTGCCAAAACTATGGGAACTGTAAAGGCAACGTATTATAGTAAGAAATAGCTAGACATCTTAATGTATCCCAGATTACAAAATTGTTACGAGGCTCCTGTGCAGTGATATTTTCTATTACGGTTCACATGATGAACACTTGACAAGTCGTTGAATTGCCGTGCATAAAAATACAATCATATCCTGGGCCCGGTAACTGCAAATACGCCGTGTGATACCTAACACGTTCGCAAGATACTCGCACCATGCTGGAATGTTAAAATTAAAACGCAAAAAACTAACATTTCGCATTTGTACATCAATAAAAACCAAAACTATAAACCCTCACGTTGATACATTCCAGTTCGTATACAATTATTTAACATATAACCTCCGTGGATGCTGTTGCCCGTCCAAGGTATACGCATAAATATCATTCAAAAATGATATGCACAGCACACACTGCGCATTCAGTAGCGATGTCAAACACCTCTCCACAATTTTATGTTATATATTGAAGAAAAATGAAAACGCTACAGAGCCGTGTTCACTAATAAACCATACGTAACGTGAGTGCGATTTAGTTGGGACGTAAGATAAATGAGTAATGACGAATACCACAAATACTCTGAGTGCACTGAGAACAACAAACATCATTTTCACGGTACTCACGTTTCTAATGGCCTGTTGGTAGTTGGTACTTTCAATATCCGACACAGAAATCCAAACGGTTATGAGAATTCTAAGCATTTCACAGCCTCATTTTCGTACTTCTTACCTCCGTCATATCACCTTCGGAACTAAAAAGTCAGAGTGTCTTCATGGAAGAACACCCGATATGCTAGCACAATGGTCTGGGATTCCCCTACATCAGATATTAATGATTTTATTTCTTCATTTGTGCTCAGAAAGCGTTCCCTTTGCAGACTACTTTTTTGTAAAAAAAAGTAATCATGATTATCCGAAAACAGGAAATAATTCATAGTGAAAGAAAAAAATATTTGTCCTACACAGACAGTAGTACCCTACACCAACTTTACCTTCAGTCAATCAAGAGAGGACTATTTGTGTAAAAAACTTGTTTTCATTTACATATATAGTGTAAAACGTCAATTTTGATAACGGTTTAGGATAAAAGGGACTATAAATTGGAAGTTTTTAGTAGAACGACATACAAGTTGACATTGGACCACAAGCATAAAACGAAGTTGCGTTGGCAGTATTTCGCTGCATTATTCTACAGGTATGCCCACGCTATGCATGTTTCCTCGTGCGCAGCTGCAGACGCACGGGAATAAAAGGGTATCCACAAAAGTTTGTGTGAACATCGCATTTACGCATGGGTGTTTTGACGTCCACACGTTGCGTAATTGCACAAGCAGTCTGCTGTGGATCCCCTTCTTTGCTGAGAGCTTGTGCTGCGTTTATTGTGATGAAAAGAAGTCGAAAAAGTGATTATAAGTAAGGAATGTCGAAGGTATGAGAAATACAAAGCGACGATAACGTTTTGTATGCAAATTTCAGAAACAGGTCACAGGGAGATTTTTGAGTCTCTGCTTGGGAAATTGCAGTGACAAGGCTGGCATAACATATCGTTAGCTAGTTCTCGGCGACTTACATACAAATCCGAACTATTTATTTCGCTGTTCATAACAGCATTTCAGTGATTATTCCTGAATTTGAGTAATACTCAAGGTAAGTTCTTAGTCGGTATGCGCATCTGTATTTGATTTCATATAAAAATTTTGTTAACAGATCTCAAATCATGAAACATTGTATGTGCGAGGGTAATCCCAAAAGTAAGGTCTCCAATTTTTTTTATAAGTTCATAGACCTGTTTATTTCTACACTAATTTACATCAGCTTACATCTTGAACGTTTAGCTATTTTTCGACATAATCACAATTTCTGTCGATGCATTTTTGTAGACGCTGTGGCAGTTTTTATATGCCCATGTCATACCAGCTCACCGCCATGCTGTTCAGAAAGTTATGAAACTCTTCTTTCACCTCGTCGTCGGAGCTGAATCACTTTCCGGCCAAATGTTCTTTTAACCTAGGGAACTGGGCGCCAAGTCTGGGCTATAGGGTTGGTGGGTGATTTTGTTCCACTGAAACTGTTACAGGAGATCAACGGTTTGCCGAGTGATGTGTGGGCGAGCGTTGTCATGGAGAATGTGTACGCCCTTGCTCAACATTCCTCTTCTCCGGTTCTGAATTGACCGTTTGAGGTTTTACAGAGTCTCACAGTACCTGTCAGTGTTAATTGTGGTCCCAGCGATTCAGCTCCGACGACGAGGTGAAAGAAGAGGTTCATAACTTTCTGAACAGCGTGGCAGCGAGCTGGGATGACATGGGCATACAAAAACTGCCACAGCGTCTACGAAAATGCATCGACAGAAATGGTGATTCTGTCGAAAAATAGCTAAATGTTCAAGCTGTAAACTGATGTACACCATTGTATAAATAAACAGGTCTATGTACTTATAAAAAAAATAAGAGATCTTACTTTTGGGATTACCCTCTTAGATTAACGTTCTCGGACTCGACAAATTTGGGAATTTTATAGACGCCAGAATCCTCTAGACCTGAGGTTACGCTGTTCTAGTTTGTATTTTTTGCGTCATCAAGGTCCGTCATTCCCATTTCTGATAATTTGTTGAGGAGTTACACATACCTCATCATATGTTTTGTTCAGATAGCATGCCATCAGCTGGAGTGCCATTAAGTCGCCATAGCGGTATTTGTCCAGTTTTCATACATACTTTTCATAAATTTCTGTTGTATTCTTCTCTGTTATCCTACTTCAAAACTTACGGTATCTTACTCTTTACAGTAATATGAGTGGAGACTTTTTATTTAATACTTGACGCTCCAGGCATAACATCTCAATTTTTACTCAAATAAAACTTAGAGGTGGGATCCTATATGACTTTTATTTGTCTCTGATCATCTATGAATTTAATCTTACTTCCATTGGAGTGAACAGACACTTGCACATTAATCACTCAACAGCGTTAGCGCAGAGTTGTCGGGGCTAACAGGCAAACAACACTGTGTGCAATAACCACAGAAATCTATGTTGGACATACAACGAACGCATCTGTGAGGACAGTGTAGCGAAATTTGGCCTTTGCTAACATCATGACATTGTCTGCAGCACCCCTAATGTGCTCATGACCATATCAGTTGGATCCTAGACGACTGGAAAACTGTGGCCTGCTCAGATGAGCCCCGATTTCAATTGGTAATAGCTGATGACAGAATTCGAGTAGTGCATAAACTTGGCATTGTGCAAGCTGGTGGCAGCTCCATCATGGTATAGGATGAGTTTAAATGGAATGGACATGGTCCTCTGGTCTAACAGAGCTAATCATTAACTGGAAATGGTAATTCTCGGTTACTTGGAGACTATTTGGTGCCATTCATGGATTTCATACTCCCAAACAGCAATGGCATTTTTATGGATGACAGTGCAGCATGTCACCAGACCACCATTGTTCACGACTGGTTTGAAGAATATTCTGGACAATTCTGGTGAATAATATGGCCATCCAGTTTGCCTGTCATGAATCCTATCGAACATTTATGGGACATAATCTAGAAGTGCACAATAGAATCCTGCAGTGGCAACACTTCCGCGATTATGGACGGCTATAGAGGCAGCATGGCTCAGTATTTCTGAAGGTGACTTCCAACAACTTCTAGAGTCTATGCCATGTCCAGTTGCTGCACTATGCCCGGCAAAAGGAGGTCTGACACGATATTAGGAAGTATCCCATGACTTTGGTCACCTTGGTGTACAGAGATTTTCTTATACAAATTACATAGAATACAAAACTAAGTTGTGTGCTATAAACCTCAACTTGGTTTGCTGACCTTCATATTCATAATTAAAGATCAACCTGTTTTTATTATCCATAAAGCCATTTGTGTAATAGAACACATTTTCAATCTACCGTGATTCTACCATAATTTTAAATTTATTTCAATGTGACTACCTCATCTCATAGGCTACTTTCTTAGAAAATATTTTATCAACATGTAAAAAATTATTTTTGAGTTTAGTTAATCATATCTAAGGAATGTACCACAAGTTCCTGTTTCTGTTTCTGTGTGAGTACACATTTGATCCAGCTTAATACATGTTGACATTCTGATTGCCATACATAAGGACTTTGAATGTATATATGTATATTTTTTATGTGTACAAAAAGTATTGTCTGCAAAATGTTAACTTATATTTAACCCAAAAATATTCCTAATGTCTTTCTTTTCCAGAGGAAGATTTATTTTGCACCAGAAGTTACCCCAACGAAGTTTTTCCTAGTGTAAGTGTGTTAAGTATTCCATAAGCATGAGATCTTAACTCAGACAATCCTTTTGTTAGTTTAAGACACATAGGACTCTTACAAACTCACTGCAGTGCTTTCCAGTGTTGGCATTCCAGCATAATTTATATATAGAAAACGTTAAATTATTGAAGTAAGATGTATGCTAGCTAGTCACCCTTCTTGTCTTTGCACTGAAACTGTTGTGTCCAGTAATCAGGGGATAGTATTCACTGAAGTTGCAATGGTATATGAGAAATAATCAAAAATATTTGTTATATATAAAACACTGAGAATCTTCAATTTATTCACAGATTTGTTAATACTCTTATAATTTAGCCTAACATACTGAATTTTTCATAACCTTATTCTGTACCAGTAATTGTTAGTTGTACCCACACAGATGTGTCACGTAACAGATACTTCTCCCTAGTAGCATAACAGTGAAAATCACGGTCATACTTGAAGATAATTTCTTCTTTAATTCGCTTCCTTTTGTGAAGATTAATGTTCTGTAGATATATAGAAAACTTTAAATCTTTGTATATTAAAGGCAATTCCTGACTGACTAACTGACTCATTATCGTCCAGCCCAAACTGCTAAGGATGGAAACCTGAAATTTGGGGAGGATATTAGCGTTACACAGTAGGCATTGTTTAAGAAGCCATTTTTCGAAATTTCCATCCCTCCTCCCAAGTTGATGAAATAAGGGATGGAATGTTCTTTGAAAATTTGCCACTATTAAGGCAATTTGGAAACCATACCTACAAAATTTGGTTTTTGGTACCTCAGCCAGAAATAAAGAAATGCGTGTGTCAGCGTTTTTCGAAGTTTAACCTTATGGGGGTTAAAAATTAGGTGGAAGTTTTTTGGAGAATAAATCATTATTAAAGAACTACTAAAGAATTTTTAAACCTATATCTATGAAAACTTGTAGTTGATCACTCAATTGCAAATAAAAAATATGTGTTTGAGTGGTTTTGAAAATTCAACTCCTAGGGCAGTGAAATAGAATATGAAATATTTTATAAAATATTTCATTATAAACGCACTTTCAAAGCTAAAATCCATGAAAATTTGCATTTGGCTTCTCAGAAATGAAAGAAGTATGTGTTTCACTTTTTCTGGAAATTCAAGCCCTAAGGGAGTGAAATAGGGCCAAACTGATTCACTGACTCATCATCACCCAGCTGAAAGTGATAAGAATAGAAAATTGAAATTTGGAAAGGGTGTTGATCTTGTAGTGTAGGTAGGAATTATTCAAAATTCGACTCCTAAAGGTGTGAAATAAGGGATGAGGTGCTTTTTGAAAATATATCACTATTAAGGCAATTTTGGAGATAGAACTAGGAAAATTGGTATTTTGTTTCTCAGTCAGAAATAGAAAAATATACGTTTCAGCATTTTTGGAAATTCAACCATTAAGGAGCTAAAAAGTGGATGAAAGTTTTTTTGGAAATAAATCAGTGTTAAAGAACTACTAAGCATTTTTAAAGTTACTGATATGAAAATTAGATCATGACTTCTCCATTAGAAATAAAAAAATACATGTTTCACAATTTTTGGAAATTCAGCTCCTTAAGGGAGTGAAAAAGGGGATAAAAAGTTTTATAAAATTATTTCATTACTTTCAAATCTAAATCTATGAAAGTTTGTATGTAACTTCTCTGTTACAAAATTTAAAAAATACATGTTTCACTGTTTTTAGAAATTCGACCCTTTAGGGAGGGAAATAGAAGTGAAAATTATTAATAAAATACTTCGTTATATCAAAAAAATTTAAGGCTAATTTTATCAGTATTGGCATTTCTCTCCTTAGCTAGACATAAAGAAATATGTGATAGGGGATGAAAGTTCCTATGGGAATATAACTACAAGAACGCAAAAGGCATGATTAACTAAAACCTTGGACTCCAGCTACCAGAATCGCTTTTTGGTCAGAAGTCCATTCGCAAAAGATTATGGTTCTCTGGCCTTCATCAACGTGAAAAGTTTAGAAAGTGTTGCAGTTTGTGAACAACACAAAAATTTGATTCAAGTAAAACAAATAACAAAAAGTGTGTGCAGACCATACAGACTAGACGAGTGAAGTACCAGGTGCTAAGCTAGTATTGGTACATGGAGTCTACGTATTTAGCTAGTTTTATTATTAAGACATTCTTTTACTGAAGTCCAAATGCTTTTCTGCTAATTATGGATATCCTCAAAAAAATAAGTCCATAGATCAGTAGTGACTGGACCCGACCATGGGACATTGTTATGTGACATTCCTATCGTCACATGGAGATGAAGAACAGCTAAAATAATTCACAATAAGGTCTTCCATTAGATATGAACTAGTTATTTTCATAAAGCGATCAGTTTAATTACTGCATTTCTAGCGTAAAATCTCATGCAGGTGAAATTAAATTTTGTTGAGATTTTGTTTGAAATAATGAACAAGAACACTTCTACAGTTTTGGTAGAGCTTGACATACAGAATTAAGGCATGCTTATTTGAGGCTAAATACAGGGTGATTCACGAAGATATGCAAATATTTTAATATGTTATTCTACAGGTAAAACTAAAAAAAAAGTTCAGATAAACATAGGTCCACAAATGTTTGGTTACTAAAAGATTTTGCCTGAAATGTACCAACTTCCCTAATATGAAGCCATCGAAAAACCATGAGGTAAAAGTAAAGCATGATTTCCATTTATTTTGTTGATCCTGATCTGTTGAATCCAATAAAGCATGTCCCAGATGTGTATCTGCAGTATTTTTCCAGAACATCCAGAGAAGAAAAGAAGTAAGTTCATAAAATTTTCAATTTATTAACTTCTTGGCCCAATTTGTTTTTGTTAAATTCCAGGCAATTGCACAAAGTTTTCAACAGGAGTTGTAGAGAACTTAATTTTGAAAAATGTTCATTTAAATGTGTAGTAATGGCGTTGGTGAAATGTTGACTAATCATAAAATCCGTGGTAAGAGCCACAACTGCTGTTTTGAGGAAATCGCAAAAAACTTACAGAAAGTATTCCTTTTTGACATCCTTATTTTTTTATAACCTAAACAAGTAAAGACAGTTAATCTACAAACATTTTTAGAGTAAAATTACTGTAAAACATTTAGCAACAACAAAAGAATTATTGATGGAACAAAACAAAAACAGGGCAGTGTTCCAACGTCTCTAACATAAAACCAGGCTAAGTATGCCACTTATATCTGTAAATAACAGGGTCTGGGAAGTATTATAATAATAATTTTACTATTATAAAAATCTGGAAACTACTGTTTACAGTTTTTCTTAATAACTATATTATTATGAAAAGTCAGTTAGGCTTATAGAAGTGCTGTGTTAGCAAAAAAACTAATTAAAGACCAAAGACAAAATCAAGCACTTTACTGTGTTCTTACAAGTTTTATTTCGAAATAAATGCCTTTGCAAAGTTTAAAAAGTTACATTTTGTATTAATTTACCACTATTTTATAACAAAATATTACAATATTAAGCCTATAAACAGCTGCTGTACTTACTCAGTCACATTTTGGTAAAACAGTTTGTTTTCTTGTTTGAGATAAGGTACCATCTTTTTTAAGTCTCCTTCTTCTCAGCTTTCAATCTGGCTGTTAGTTCAAGCTGGGTATATCTAAGTCTTTTATGGTTTCGATCTTCACACCTTTTTTGAATACATTCGTTTCATCCATGTTTCAACTTCATTGAAAGTTTTTTTCGTGGGTTGGTTTTGGAAACTTTGAGCCAAACGGCCTTGGAAATTTCTAACTTTTTTGTGATGAGGTGTTCTTTAGCTACTCTGGAGAAGTCATAAAAATCATCATCGTGGTTAGAAAAAGAGTTTTGCTATTGGCATTACACAAAACTCTCACAAGTTCCAAAGGAACTTCAAATTTTTTTTGGTCACAGGTTGAGTATGAGTGTCCAGAGATGACATACTTGTGGTGAAGTTCGTCAAAGAAATCATTACAGGCCAAGTGTATCCATAGGAACAATACCATTTGATTGTTGTTTTGGCTGCAGCTATTGTCAGACAGCTTATTTTTCTGGGTAATTTTACTTTTAATCCCCCTTAACACATAGCTCGCTATTTTGTTTCCTCCCCTGACACTCACACCCTCATGCCAAAGAAACATAAAACCTGTATTATTATCTGCCATTTGCAATCCCAAACTGTAAGAAAAAAGTGGATGTAAATAATACATTTGGCAGTGTGACAATGTTGGCAAACAGAAAATCTGTTGTGAAACTGTGGATACAGTGCATGTAACACTTGTAGGAGCGGTAGAATATCCATGATCACGCTTCATCTCTTCTCTAGCTGTTTCAGTGCATCTATGATGAAATTCTAGTGAAGTACGATGTACATCTATATTGGTTGAGTAATTCAACATTTTACTTTTAAGAAGATCGCATGTGTTAGAGGTATCTTTCCTTGGGCGATGAAATCTCTGTTTGGGAATGTGTACTTTCTATACTTTTTTGTAGTACAAATATCTAATGTTTGTGTTTGGATAAAGTGTAACAAAAGTCTCATACATTCTTCTGTAATTCAGATCTTGGCTTAAAAATAGAAGGGAGCTTTTAGCCCTTGATTAACGGTTTTCGTTCTTAGGGAAACTTTTGATGTGTTCAACATTGCATTTTACATCAGCAGCTGTATATTTCCTTTCTTTGCTTTTATTTCCCCTGTGTTCAATGTAGGTAACATCACCATTCTTTTTTGCTTTTACTAAAGTTGCCACTCTTCACTTGGTAATTTTGTGTATTTTCAGAAAGGTTTTTTTGCAAACTTGGAACTGCATAAAAAACACTAGCCTGCCTGCGACTTTCCTTGGGTTCTTTGAAACAACCATGACGCCTTCTTCTAGCATTGCATCCACTTATGTTTCCCATCAAATAATAGTTTTGCTTAACATTATCACCTAGGTTGTAGAACTGATTGAATATGTTGAATTTGTGTTCCAATGCATATAGCAGGCGCCGGCATGAAATCTACAACAAATACACACAGGAATTAGAGGCATTAAATAATTTGCGAGTGCCATGAATAATCTGTTCGTTTGCCACTCTGCACAGTTAGTAGGTCCAGGAACCAAGTCAAACATAACCTAACGTTGTCTGCATGATCTAAACATAGATTAGCTTAAAACGTCAGAGTAAAATCACAATCAAGCAAAGTTCTTGAAAAAAGCCTTAGTACTAAGGCGTTAATGTTACCATATAGAGTTGCCTCATCATGTGGAGGTTGTTTTTGAGGTACAGTAACTTTCTTATTGTTCTCATATGGTTTTCCCTTGGCTCTTCGCTTCTTATTTATTTGGGAAACACTACCTTCACCCCTTTTCAGATGTTTTCTTGTTTCATACATCACATAAACCACAATAGTAAACACAACAGTCAGGTCTAATCACTGCAACTTGAATACAATCGAACCTCAAATAAAAACAAAGCATGAGCACATAGCACAGATTTTGTTTCAGAACAGGTGGCACTTAGCACCTGGTGCATTCTTGTGGCAATGTTTTAAACCACTTCCACATGATTACTAGATAGTTCGGTTTTAACTGACAAAGGTTAGGCACATAGCCCACATTTTGACAATAAAACAATTTTTTTATTTTTGACACTTAGACTGGATTTTATAATTAGCCGAAAAATGTGGAATCGCGACATCATGTTGAAAATACATTTGCAATTGCATAGCAAGTGAAACATCTTTGAGCAAGTGGGGCATTTCTTCTTGAAGGAATTGTATGTACGTACGTCTCGCCAGTTATACATCCTGGGAAAATGAATGGTCCAATAAAGTGTGTGTTGATTATAACACACCACACATTTAAAATCACTGCTGGAAATTGCATTGCACTGTTGCATGTGGGTTTGCTTCAGGCCACACGTGCTCATTACATAAATTGTTTATACCATCTCGAGCAAACTGTGCCTCATCAGTAAATAAAATGTATTTGCGTAACTGCCGATTAGTATTTAACCAGTTGCACAGCTCCAAGCGAAGGGCAGGATCTCCCAGATGTAAATGATGCACTTTTTGTTTAGGGTAAGGATACAGATTATTGTACTTCAGTGTACACCATATCTTAGATTGTGAAATGCCTAATCAGTGAGAGATACGTTGTATGCTGGTACCTGGGCTACATTGAACAGCAGCCATAATATCATCATCATCTTCTTCAAATACCGAGTGCTCATATTAATTACGAATGCTGGGTAGAGAACCTATATCCTGTAACATTCGAAATACTCCACTAATCGATCATGCATTCAGAATCCTCCATGTTGGATAACGTACGCGATATTCGTTAACTGCAACTGTAGCATTACTATCACATTTGCCATAAATAAACATCATATCAGCGTATTTCTCTGTCATAAATTTGAAAGGCATCCCTATTTCAAAAATAATTTACAAACTACAACAGTTATTATGTGGTTTCGCTTAAATATACTGTTGTTATCACGTTCTTTCACTGAACAATACAGAAAACTAACTCGTTTCAAGATTAGGAACTGACTGAAACAATGACATAAACGTCTCTACATTCTTAATGCAAATTAAACAAATTTACTTGTGTAATAATCTTTGCTTCTCTGGACATTATGGAAAACTACTGCAGATAAACGTCTGGGACATATTTTTTTATATTCACCAGACCAATAACAACAAAATAAATGGAAATCGTGCTTTACTTTAATCTCTTACAGACTTGCGATGGCTTCATATTAGCAAAGTTGCTCAATTTCAGGCAAAATCTTTTATTAGCTTTAAGTTCATAACTAAACATTTGCAGATCTATGTTTATATGAATTTTTTCTTTAGTTTTACTTGTGGAATAACTTATTAAAAGATTTGCATATCGTGGTGAATCACCCTGTATATACACAGTGTTCTCAGATTTTGTCTGTATATATATGTGAAAACTAACTAGGTGGGTCAAGCATTACGAAATAAACTTGGGAGTTATTGAAATAGAATATTTATGATCCAGATGCAGTGGATGTTTAACTTACAGAATTACGATCATAGTTGATGAGAGTGTTACATTCTCTTTAAAGAAAGATATGTAAAATAATGGTGATCCATTAAGATGGCTAAGTACCAGCCATCTCTGGATCAGCAGTCAGGTATCACAAATGTAAAATAATAGGAAACAGTCTCTTGATGCAACAACTGAGTAGATAGTTTTATTCTTTGTTACCTTGTGAGTGATGATGGATTTCATGTAGACATCAGAATGAAAACCAGTTGTTAAGACAATATATGTGAAGTCTGTAAGGAAGCAAGGCTAGAAGTCAAATGTCATAATCAAATTACAATTTATGCTGCCTACACCGAACTACAATAGCAAGTAAAAAAATGGTTCAAATGGCTCTGAGCACTATAGGACTTAACATCTATGGTCATCAGTCCCCTACAACTTAGAACTACTTAAACCTAACTAACCTAAGGACATCACACACATCCATGCCCGAGGCAGGATTCGAACCTGCGACCGTAGCAGTCGCGCGGCTCCGGACTGAGCGCCTAGCAAGTAAAAGTTTTCTTACACTTGCTTCAGTTTACAACTGCAAGAAATTTTCGTTGAATTTCACATGCAGGAAGCAGAGCAGTACATTTTTTATGCAAAAAGTACAAATTATCTTGGCCTCTGTAGATAATTTCAGCAATGGCAGATTGCAGAAGTTCGTGTATTGCTGACAGTGCCAGCCATCGAGATGATGGTCGTTATGCTTGACCAATGAATTATTTATTTTCTTATCGAATTTTTGTTGTACAATTAATTTTGTAAGATATAAATTATTTGTGTGAAAATAGTGAATAGTTATTATTATCATCAATGAAACGCAGGAAAGATAACTAGAAACACGATCAGTTAAAAAAATTAACGAAATGGGTCTAATATTAGCAACTACTATGACAAGGCGACATAAAAAGAAAACACAAAAGCGACTGTAAGTAAAGAAGTGTCCAAGGTGTGAGAAACTCAAAGTGATGACAACGGTTTGTTTGCTAATTTCAGAAGGAGGTCACAGCGAGATTTTTGAGTCTCTGCTTGAGAAATTGCAGCATCAAGGCTGGCAATAACATTTCGTTACCTAGTGCTCGGCGACTTATATACCAGTCTGAACTATTTATTTCGCTTGTCAAACAGCATTTCAGTGATTATTTCTGAAACTGAGAAATACTTAAGGGAAGTCCTTAGTCGGTATGTGAAGGTTAATTAACTTTCAATGCGCATCTGTATTTTATTTCACATAAAAACTTTGTTTGCAGATCTTAAGTCATGAAGCATTATATGTAGATTAACATTCTCGGACTCAACAAACTTGGGAATTTCGTAGACGCCAGAATCCTCTACACCATATGTTGCTCGCTCCTAGTTTGCAATTTTTGCAACATCAAGATCCTTCATTTGCATTTCTGATACTTTGTTGAGGAGCTACAGATACCTCATCATTTCTTTTGTTCAGATGCCATGCTCTTCAGTTTTTCGTTCAATTTGAAATACCTACATCTCGTAATTGTAAAATTCATTATAATTTTTTATGAATAACGAATGTGTTCTTGTTTCTAATTACATATTCCACGCGAAATTCCTAGTTTTCATTTCAAATATAAATTCTTAATTATTGATATATTATGAAAGATTGTTAATGGAGATTGCTTAAATTAAGAAAACATAACAATTTAGTTTTTAGAAAAAAATGAAAAACCAAAAACTCATTATTTATAATATGTCCATTGTTTTATACCACAGATCTAGTCTCATATGATAAGTGTTGTATAAGCATGAAAAACAACCATTTTCACAGCATCGATACACCATACAAATGCTGAATTTTTACGTTTGCCACTGTATTTTCACAATATGAATCCAGAAGATTTGATCTGGGGCCAAGTTAACCCTTTCTTTACCAGCGTAGCTTATAAGAAACATCGTCTTTCCGTAGATGTATTTTGAATCAAATCGATTTTAACTACTCTTTGCCACTGTTTACTTGAAGCTCTATGCCAGTAGTGACTGTTCCTGACAACAAATAGCAGGAACTAAAGCGCAGGAAGAAGGAAACAATTGTTGAGCGTGACTAGTTGCTGCAGTCTTCATTGTGAAGAATTGATGATAAAAAAAAGCGTAAAATACGTAAGTTTTGCACTTTCGTTTACAGTGAAATAATTACCATGTGTTGTGACAACCCTTCCTGCATAAGTACATCATACATTTGACTTGCATAATGATTTCCAGATAAGATAAACTGTGAAAAACCTTGTGTTGCTTCAAAGCAACAGTGGAATTGACTGGAATTTCCGTAATATAATGCCTCGCTTTACAAATCTATTGATGTAGGTGTTTGAAATTTTGCTTTGCAGTTGTAAAATCACATTCTAGACACTTTTTAAATATTGTCACTATGTCTGGCTTTTTGACTGATGCTGACCTAGAATATATTATGAATTTACCCAATAATGAGTTCAATGCATACATTGATGTCCCTGATGGGGATAAATCAGATGTTGGGGACGAAGATAAAGATGAAACTGTCGAAACTGATTAAAGTTCTCAAGCAATTTCCGAAGCAGCTGTCATGAATTTCATTCAGATGGTGGAAAAGGAAGATGGAGCTGAAATTTTGGCAATTAGAGAGGAGCAAGAGACAGAATATGAATTTCCAAAGGTAGGGATCACTAACAGAAGTAACAATATTGAGAAAGTACATAAGTATAAGTATAATTACGTATTTTAGACGTCAATATCTTTAAATTTCAGGCTGATGCAGTCAGGAGTGGTAAAGTTATTGATTCTCAGCCAAAATCAGATGTAAGCGACAACAATACAATTGAAGGAGCACTGATGCTGACCTAGAATATATTATGAATTTACCCCATAGATGTAAGTGTAGTGATTATAAATTTAGAAAAACTGATTTTGTGGTACAAGACAGAAGGGAAAGGATCACTTTCACCACCACCAGTAGAGGAAATGACACCTTTGCAATATTATAAAATATTTATGAATGATGACGTATTTGAACTCGTTGCTGAGCAGTCCAATATCTTGTGGGGAAATCAGCTTCCCAAAAGAAGAGAGGAAGATCAAGTTCTGAAATGTTGACAAGGACTCCTGCAGCAAATAGGACTGTATGTGCAGCTCCAGATACGGCTGTGCGTTTTGAGGGGTTTGAACACTTTGCAGATATGGTAGAGAAGAAAGGTCAATGTAAAGTTTGCATTAAGTCTACTACACAAATTTTTTGCACCAAATGTAAAGTGCATCTGTGTCTCACAGTAAATAAGAAGTGTTTCCACATCTTTCTTGGAATATAAAACTTCATAAGGAGAAGATACAACACACACTGATGTCTGAAAAGATACGTGAAAGTAAAACAGTGAAATGTTTGCAGTACAAAAATTTCAAATTTTTACTAATACACAGAGTTGAATTTGTTAATTACTCGAAGGAAAATTAGTCATCACCACATTGTCAATAATAAAAATGCTGTGCATAGACTTCTAAGCTGTAAAATGTGATGTATAAACCAATATTTTGCTTAAATGAACCCATGTTTATTGAGTTCTGTTTCTATGATGTCGCTACCTGTAAGAACCACTGTTGCTTAAAAGCAACATTCAAAAATTTTTGGAATAAAACATATATAAGAAAAGATTATATCATACTTTACATTTATGCACCTAAATAAGTGTAAAAACGAATGCAGATTTTTTTTCTCAAAAATTCGAAATTCGGTAAAGAAAGGGTTAACGGATCTGTTACGAGAAATAACAAGACTGTTAGTAAGCTGCCAGATGTACTGGACCTAAGACACCGAGGTCTATCACATGTCACTGCCGAACGCTGACAGGTTATAGAACAGCACGTCATAAAAGAAGAGGAGAAAATGTGGCGACTGCGCCTGAGTGGCTTCTTTGATGCTGTTGTTGTTCGACTCGTTATCATCGTAGCAGATGACAGTTCCAGAACTGAAATGTATTTCTCGGATTCGGATAAGGAAGGAGCTAAGAGATTACCTGACAACTGACTGTAATTAATGCCTTCAGTGGCTTCAGTATCCAACAATACGATGAAATCCCCTCAGTATCCTTTTGCATCACACATAGCTCGCTCAGAAAAATTGGCATGTGTTTTAGTTAGGGATTTTCATCAATCTTGTTTGTAATTGGAATACTATGTTACGTGAGAACGAGAGCATTTTATGTTGGAGTTTTGCCGAATATTATTTCAATCTCTTTAAAAATTAAATGACGTTCAAAGCTATGTTGTTTTTCTGGTCGTCTCTTTTTATGTCGCAACTGCAACTGCTCACATCATTACAGGTTAGTTGGACCAGCTGGCTGGCCAGTGATGTCCTAGCAAAATGCGCCGGTAAAGCTGTTATCTCGCATTGTCGCCCACTCTATGTGCTTGTTACACAGTATAAAATGTATCCTTTTCATCGTACTTGACTGTTCTGGAGACAGCTTGGCTTCCGCTCCAGGTGAAATGAAATCCAGTGATATTAATGCAAACGTGGAAGAATACGTGGTATAATGCTTACATCAGGTTTATTCTTATGGTGAACAGAGCATAGCTTCCCTAGCTCACCAAGTGTTGCCGGACTGTACCACGCTATACTTTATTCTCTTTCGCTATATTATCGATTGTCTTGAATTCCGTCGGTGGCAGATAGACGATAATCTAGCCCTCTGTAGAGCTATTTCACTCTTGATGGTAAAAACCCATACATAGCAGTGGGTGATATTTTTAAATCTTTTTTATCGTTAAAATCGGCGATAACGTTTCTAAAACGGTGTATGCTTCGTCGCCACCCGACTGTGATTTTGCCTCGTGGTGGAGTACCTCAGACGCCGCAAAGCAGAAACAAGAGTCGTGAACAACGTGAAGTTGAGTGTCGAAATAGTGCACCGAGCTCTAGTCGGCCTCTAGACTTAGCTGCCTATCCTGTGACATCACCGGCTAGTCCGTTTTCAGAGGTACCTGTTTCCAAGTCTAACAACCATATGATGATAACTGCGTTCGTCAGAAAAAAACTAATTGCTCCTCAAAAGAAGAAAATAGACCCCACTTTAGCAAAAGTGATCGACATGGATTTACACCCCTACAGTTTGGTTGAGGACACTGGATTAGTGGAGCACGCTCAAGTTGTCAATCCTGACTACGGACTCCTGTCAAAATATGTTTTAAATCATCCACTGATAAATTCTCTGTATGAGTCTTGTCAGCTTGAGGCACGAGAATATTCATCTTGCACCTTCTGTATCTCTAACTACTGACCCCCAGACACCACTTAATACAGAAAGTTTCATGGTTTTCACCGTCCATTTTATTTTACCAGACACTATGACCATGCAGAGCGTTTTTCGTATTCAGAGTGACATACTGCGGAAAATCTATGTGTTCAGCTTAAGCGTATCACAAATGAATGGAACATCGATGAGAAAGTTGTAATAATTGTGTCCAACAATTCTCCGAATATTGTTACCGTAATCAAACGAAAAAAATGCTATATTTGGCTGTTTCACTCATATGTTGAACTTTCAGTCCGATTTGCGTTGAAGCAGAGTGAGTTACAAGTTGTTCTGAAGAACGTGAGGGAAACCGTGGAGTACAAAAGAAGAACTATAGCAATGGCAGCCCTAAGAAACTATTTACAGCACAACGACCTCAAAGTGAAAAATGCATCCACGATGTATCATCTAGGTGAAACTCGACATTTTACATGATCGAACGCTTCCATAAACTTTCAAGTGCTATGAAAAGTACAGCTGCTGTACTAGAAGCTGAGTTTCCCGCCATTGCAATGGAAAAATGCCTCATTATTCGTGACATGTTTGCAGTTTTGAAGCCATTTGAAGTAGTGACAGGCAAAATGAGGGTAGACAAATATGTATCTGGGACGGAGGTGATTGTTTTAAGAGAGGGATTACTTTCCTCCTCCCAGAAAATGATCAATTCAAAGAAGTTTCGTAGCCTCGTGATACAAATTATACACTCGCTAGTGGTCTGTTTAATCAAATGCTATGGAGACACTGAGAAGAGCAAAACATTTGCAGCTTGTATATTCTTGGATCCTACGTTCAAGAAAGAAAGAATGTTTTGCGAGATTCCGGAAAGATGAAAGAAGATTTCATCGACGATATAACAGATCTAATTTTAAGACCCCATCTCGAAGAGAGTTGGTGGGGAACTGGAAGCCCTGTTGCTACAGACACAGTTGCTGATGAAGATACACTAGGCGAATTTTCATCATGGGCTACCTACAACGAGGGCTTAGCTATATGTCAGCAACCACAAATTTCAACATCTATGTCTCAAGCTATTGTAGAAGTAAACAGGAGGGGAAACTATGTATATTTTTAATGCTGCTGTTATTTCAGTCACATTAAAATATTCACACTGACATTCTAATAAAACACTAAATCGGTTACTGAACATTCAGATTAGAGAAATAATGTTTATTTTTATCTTTTCACTGCAGGTACTTGGAAGACTTCTCAATAGTTAAACAGGCAGATTCGTTAAAATGGTGGTTGCGAAGAAAGCTTCAGCATCCAACCTTTACTATTTAGCTGTCCGGAAGTTGTGTGTTGTAGCAACATCTGTACATGTCGAACATGTGTTATCGAAACCTGGTCAAATTTTGATTAAAATCAGGCGAAACTGACTGGCAGCTAATAAAGTGAAAAGTATACTGTTCTTGAATATGAATGGAAAACTTATTTAAGGGTTATTTTGAAGTATTTTGCACGTTGATATTGATATAAATTACGGCATATCCATGTGTAGTTTCTTTTTTGACAATACATGAAGCATGAACGTTTTTATACGAGTGCACACCAGTGCCAGCAGAGGCACTGGAATTTGCATCACTAATTGTAAGGAAAGGCAAATTGGAAATGTAGGTGATGCATACAATGTAACCAAAAGTATCCGGACACGTGACTGAAAATTACTTACAAGTGCGTGGCGCTCTCCATCGGTAATGCTGGAGTTCAATATGGTGGTGGCCCACCCTTAACCTTGGTGACAGCTTACACTAACGATGGCATACGTTCAATCAGGTACTGGAACGTTTCTTATGGAATTAAAGCCCATTCTTCACGGAGTGCTGCACTGAAGAGAGGTGTCGATGTCGGTCGATGAGGCCTGGCACGAAGTCTGCGTTCCAAAACATCCCAAAGGTGTTCTATAGGATTCACGTCAGGACTCTGTGCAGGCCAATCCATTACAGGGATGTTATTGTCGTGTAACCACTCCGTCACAGGCCATGCATTATGAACAGGTGCTCGATTGTGTTGAAAGATGCAATCACCATCCCCGAATTGCTTTTCAACAGTGGGAAGCAAGAAGATGCTTAAAACATCAATGTAGGCATGTGCTGTGGTAGCGCCACGCAAAACAACAAGGGGTGCAAGCCCTCTCCATGAAAAGCACGACCACACCATAACACAACCGCCTCCGAATTTTACTGTTGGCACTACACACGCTGGCAGATGACGTTCACCGCTGTACCCACACCCTGTCATCGGATCGCCACATTGTACCGCGATTCGTCACTCCACACAACGTTTTTCCACTGTTCAATCGTCCAACGTTTACGCTCCTTACACCAAGCGAGGCATCGTTTGGCATTTACTGGCGTGATGTGTGGCTTATGAGCAGCCGCTCGACCATGAAATCCAAGTTTTCTCACCTCTTGCCAACTGTCATAGTACTTGTAGTGGATCCTGATGCAGTTTTGAATACCTGTGTGATGGTCTGGATAGATGTCTGGCTATTACATATTCCGACTCTCTTCAACTGTCGGCGGTCTCTGATAGTCAACAGACGACGTCGACCTGTACACTTTTGTGCTGTACGTGTCCCTTCACGTTTCCAGTTCACTATCACAACGGAAAAAGTGGAGCTACGGATGTTTAGGAATGTGGAAATCTCGCGTACAGACGTATGGCACAAGTGACATCCAATCACCTGACCACGTTCGAAGTGCATGAGTTCGGCGGAGCGCCCCATTCTGCTCTCTCACGATGTCTAATGACTACTGAAGTCGCTGATATGGAGTACCTGACAGTAGGTGGCAGCACAATGCACATAATATGAAAAATGTATGTTTTTGTGGGTGTCTGGATACTTCTGATCACATAGTGTATTAGTCACAGTAGACAACAAAATTCACATCCACCGAGATAGCAATTGAAGCTGCATGTGAGATTGTTCAGGCAAGACTCAGTATCACAGGTAGGCATAAAATCGTAATTTGATTGTTTTATCACCAAACAGACTCATCTCCTGGTGTAACTGAAAAATTTAGAGAAACGTCAGATCACATGTACATAAGTTCCCCAATCATGTTGTAGGCAGAGGCTTAAACCATCCAATAATTAATTTGGGAAATTACAATTTTGTTAGTGGTGGGCATGATTTAAGAAATCCTATGAAACATTACTAAATGCCTTCTGTGAAAACTACCAAGTTTAGGAACCCCACTGATGATGGAAATGTATTGAATCTAATGGCAACAAATAGACCTTTGATGATGTCCACATCGAAACTGATATCAATGATCATGATGCGGTTGTGGCAGCAATGGTTAACCAAGGTACAAAGGGCAAAGAAAACAAGCAGAAAGATATATATGTTCAGTAAGCTAGGTAACAATTTTTAGTGTCATATCTCAGTGAAGAACTTGAAAATTTCAGCATAAGGCAGGATCATGTAGAGGGACCATGGCTCAAGTTTAAAAGAGGAGTTGACCATGCACTGGATAGATATGTACCCAGTAGAACAGTTCATAATGGGAGGGAACCTCCATGGTATACAGTCACTGTAAAGAAACTTGTAGAGGAACAGAGAGTACTACATAACAGTTGTAAACCAACGTGTAGGGCTATAGATAGAGACATGCTGAATTAAACACATTTGGCTGTCAAGAGAGCAATGCGTGATACCTTCATTGACAAGCGAAGCAGGATATTGTCAAATGATATTTCACAAAACCCAAAGAAATTCTGGTCATATGTAAAAGCTGTTAGTGATACCAAAGTCCCTGGCGAATGAGATAGGAACTGAAATTGAGGATAGCAAAGCAAAAGCTGAAATGCTTAACTCCATTTTCAAACGTTCCTTTACAAAGGAAGACCCAGTAGAAATTCCCCATTTCAATCCTTGGACCACTGAAAAGATCAATGAAATAAGTGTTAGTATCAGTGGTGCTGAGAAGAAGCTGGAATCGTTAAAACAGAACGGAGCTCCAGGGCATGATGGTGTTCCTGACTTTTATCATTTCAGAATTATCATTGAATATAGATCCCTATAAGCATAGAAAGCACTACATATGTCTGGATGTAATCGCCACATATCTTCTCTCATTAGTCTCATACAGAAAACAACTATTAAATTAAGCAATTAAACACGGGGGCAGTTGAATGTGTTGACACGTGACAGGAAAGAATTAATGCAACCTTCAGGTCGGGCAGTTGAAAAGTGAAAGGACTCTATTCTTTGGTGAAGAAACTACACATGTGTCGCCACATAAACCATCTCTGTGCTTAGGTAAACAAGAGTGGTGCCAAATTTTACGAAAAGTAACAGATCAAACTGTGCCAGATTAGACTGTAATAACAGGCACCCCGAAGTCATCTCAATGCAGTTTCGGATACCGAAAAACCTTAAGGAGAAGGCCCTAAAGGTATCTTTAGCTGCCTTTACTTTTACTATAATAAAAAATGATCAAGTCACACGCAAAGTTAAAGTTTTATTTAAACTGATTATACACATATACAAGACAATGCTTGATTATACACATATACAAGACAATGCTATCTTATAATATAAAAAAAGCTACACCTGTGGTTCTCTTCCTTAAATGGTGAATTCTATGCGCCTATTCTTCCAGGTAAATTGCTTAATTACATCGTCAATAGGACAACCAATATCAGGGTGAATGTTCAACAGAGCTAAGCCATTAAGTCGACCCTCGTTCAAAGCCATGGCTTTGTACGCCGCAATGCTGGAAAACTTCTTTATACTGCAGCAGTGGATGCAGGTACAGAAGCAAGTATTTTGTACAGCGTGTGCAAAGTAGGATAGTAAAATCTAGGACAAACAGACAACGCTTGCATAACAGAATCACGATCATGAAGGGTGTTTATGCTTGTTTGCTTGTACTGGGGGAATCTCTCCCTTAATCACAAAGAGTGATTCTTCTTCAAAGAATGGTAGTTTAGTTAAGCACTGATTCAATTTATGTGCCAGATCATTACCGTCATGTTTCACTAGTTGTGAGGGCAAAAGTATGTTGAATTTTAAAGTGATAAATATTTTCTTCAGCAAAACGTTGAGTCATGTCAGTCGCAACATGGTCTAGTGTTGGAATAAAAACAGTTCTTTTCCAATATGTCACAGCATCATCATTATGATCACAGTTTTCCCTGTGTCTTTGTCTGCATGTAAGACGAGGAACACTTATCTCTACGTCTAACTCTTCCATAACAGCCTTCGCCTCTTCGACAATACGAGCAAAGTAGCTATCAGCATTAGCTCTCATGCCGTCGTACACCTTAAGTGTTGAATCTAATTTTGCCTTTGCCATCGCGACGCTCAAAATATGGTCTTGTAAGATTTTGCTGACTGGGTAACATATGCTCATAATGTCACTCAGTGTAAACAGAGTGATAATGAACACACAAATAGATAGAGCTCGAAGGAGAATATTGGCTTTGGAAGCCGTTGTTCTATCCCTCCAACACTATATTTCTTTAAGAACTTTGCAAACTGTTCCGAGATCAGCTGCGAATTGAATAACAGCATTATGTCGTGTAACCCATCTCGTTTGACAATGTGGCTGCAGCAGTTGTTTTAGTTGACTCTTCAGTGTTGCGAACCGCTTGCCAGACACTGTAAAGAACGATATATCTGTTCAATAGCACCAAGTGAGTTTCTCACACTTGTACTTTGCAACTGCGAGAGATAGCGAGGTTGAGCTGATGACTTCGGCATGGTGCTACTTGCGCGTTGATAGCTTTCTTTTTTATTGTAGCAACAGCTCCTTTTAATTCTGACATATTAATTCAGCAGCCATCACTGCCTATGCCAACAGCGACAGAGAAAGGCTTTCCATTCTTCTTAGAATCATAGTACCTAATACTTCACCAGTAACACTAGGCTCTTCATCTTGACTCTCTTGAGGTTCATCGTCAATGTTTCCACTACACTCACTGTCGTTATGGGTGTCAATGAAACCCAAAAATCTTTCGTGTAATTTGTCGCGTCACCATCAACATAACTTGCAGCTAAACTCTGTTGAGCGATGTGCGCTATGTCCATAGTCTCATCGAAGATTATGTTGTAATAACGAGAATCTTCGTTTTCCTCCACTATTCTCGATAATATCACTGTTTCACAGCATGAAATAAGTTCGTTACACGTTGTTTCAGTTATGTAAGTGGTGTTCGCTTTAGTGGTCTCAAGGTGACGTTTTAGTTGCAAGTCTCCAGCGTCAATTCTAAATCATAGAAGAGCTCTGACGTTTCCCTCATTACTCACTATGCTTTCACTATCATTTTCGTTTTCTAATAGACTCCCATCATCTCTATGCTCCCGCAGAGGAATATTTTGCTTTCCATGAAATATGATTGTTTTTATTATAGGTACTAGACGGTCTCAGTTTTTCCCTAGTGTTTTCCATTCTCTGTCTTGACAGTTGATTTATGACATCGAGTTCGCGGTTGTCTAATGTCGCCAAAAACAATTTTACATCTGTTGACGCTTCCACGAGCTGAGAGTGGGTCTCAAGGTCACCATCTTTAGCAGTAAGTTTGGCAAACCCTATTAGTGGTTCTGTCACAAGTTTCTTTCCTCCAACCATTTTATGATTCACAAAGATTAAACAGTTAATGGAAAGAAGTTCCTTTTTAACTTGTGAGAACACCAGTCATGGGTTCTGTTCAAAGTGATTATCGTACACTTGTCTGCGTTCAACCCGTCGCTTCTTGTTGTGCTCAGAAGTAAGAAAGATACAACCCTTTTCAGGTTTCCTTGGAGCTGTGAGAAGCTTGTGTTTTATATCATCACTAATATTTCATGATGCTAATATATCCAAATAATTGTCAATTCGTGGAATCAGTCGATGAAATTTGTTGTAGAAGTTTCGAAGAAATATTGGGCTCTGCCTGTACAGCTAGTGGTGTTTTTGCAGCTGAATGGTGACTGGAATTTTCAGATGTTTCTACTTTTCTTTCTCTTAATACATAACGATCCCTTTTATTATACTGTTACGACGTAGGTAAATTAGATGCCAATTATTCTCGAATAAGGACTTTGTTCGCACTGAAAAATGCAACAATAGTACACTTAGCACTAAAACACACACGCTCACACTCCGCGTATTTGTAATATTACTAAGCACAACAATAACTGAAGTCTGTGGCAATAGTCAATAATGGCAGTTGTTCACTTTTTATTATTTCCAAGTTATCGCGACGATTGTAGCATTCAAATTGACTCCCTGGCAGTGACTCTGCTTCCTTTATGTATGTAGCTCGGTTGTTTCGAGAACATTCACTGCCAGAACGTTCGCTTCCAGACTTTTATGGAGTGTGAACAAATATCTACTGTGAAAGCGACAAGCCAAGATGTACCCTATGACGTGTAATGTAAGGGCGAGTTTTCAATGATGACGCCATCCGGCAATATATGGTTGTGGAGCTTTTATTGCCGATTCCGTTCCTTTCTAGTGCACTCGATAGAGGGCCTATATAGTAACAATGCGTTTTTAGGAATATTCTCGAAAGTCACTATTACTGGAGATATACGCATCAATAATTTTCCATTCCTAACTCGTATTATGAATTAGATATGGGAAACTATTGTTACATTATTATTACTTTTGTTAGCATTATTAGAAAGTACATTATTATTGTTCGGATTGCCGATTTGTTCGGATTAGTCGGAATTACGGTGACGAGCTTCTAGAATGAAGTACACCAAGCTGATTAGTAGGTACACCATGGTAACAAATGGGAACAAGAGTGGGAACATTATTGTTACATTATTACGAGTCTTGTATCAATATTTTTACTGAGAAATGACTATGAATTACTGTTATTAATACTTCACAATCAACTGATCACTCTCACTCTTGACTTATCTTCGCAAGTGCACTTGCTACTATTAGGACTTTTTACTTATTCGTTCTTCAGTCTTAATATTTCTGCTTCTGAATGTAAACTAACTTCCCGTTCGTCGAACAGTCAGTATTTACAACGCTAAATATCGAAAGTTTTCTGTACAAGAAAACAGTAGAATATTCGCTACTTTTCTCGAACAAATGCCAGAGAGAATAACATATCAAGATCATTAGAATGGCTGCGACATTTCTCGTAGGTATGTGTTAGCTGTCCATGTGCCAGATAGAAACGTATAAAATACGATTACGTGGACGCGTGCTGCATAGGAAAGTACAACTACTCGACAACTCGATTCAGTCGGGTCGACTGACGAAAGAAACAAACGAATAGCGTGCGGGCCATGGAGGTAAGAATAAGGGGAGATGGTGCTACGTATCCCAGCCGTACTACGTTTTGAAGCCATGGGGGCGTGGCTCGCTGCCATGACACTCTGACCAAAACATTGCCAGTGTGCTATAGCGCTGCGTGTATTACAGTCGCTGATTGCACCATATACGCATGTAACGTCATCAGATTGGTTGTTTCAAAGTTTTTGTTTAAAATAAAATCTCGTAAAGGCGAAATTCCGCGTTTCTTCTGATTAAAAATAGTTTTTAATGTAATATTACGAATAGCTAGCCTTCAATGTAAACGATACAATATTGTTAATTCAGTAATAAACGTGTATCACAAACTAAATAATAGAAACTGAAAACTAAGTTAGCCATACCCTCCCTCCAAAGCCCCATAAATACATCTTGTTTGTAATACGTACTGGGACATTTCAGTTACGTTACACTACTAGGAAACACTGTTCATTACCACCAATATTTACTGAAATACGGTACATAGAATGGCAAATCTACACAGTGTCCTGTTTAGGCCTATACTTTACGCCAGTTAGTGTAGTGTTAGCTTTTAATTTGGTACATGATGAAAACAAAGTGAGTTACTCAACAGTTCGATTATCGACGATACTAAGAATTTAATTCTTTGAAGTAACACACCTTTTGCAAATGTTTTGGGTGTGTAGGGAAAACTGATGTTACAGCATTTTCTCGGAGCCTTACTGTTGAAAGGGAAGTTCGGTCTATGTCCTCTTCTCGGAAATACTGAGAACATATAGTGCTCCATTTAGATGCACGCCAATTCTTCCTCCTCACAGCATTCTCCCACAGAGCTTTCCGACTTTCATTTTTAGGAAATCTAAAATCATACAGGAGAAAAACACGCTATAGTACAAGTACCGATGTAGCACACGTTCATTCACAATGAAGTTGTAAAATCACACTTAACGAGACAACTTACACATGAAATGTTATTCCCTTCGATTTCGCATCACAATCAGAACGATTCGTACATCCGAGCACCACACAAGCCACCATAATAACGCAAAATCCTTCCAAAAGCGAGCGACAAGCCTATGCACACAAGCTTACAGCAGCAATGTTTAGGTCGGATTGAGATGGCTACCCTCGGCTTCACGTAGCTTCACAGCTGTGACGTCACGGCGTCTCTCCCTCTATTCTTACCTCCATGGTGCGGGCTGACTGGTGGGGGCGGCGCGAGTGGCAATGCGAGCGGCCCCGCACGGGAGGGGCACCTGCGCGCCCCACATATGAATCCGCCACTGTCTCAGTTTCCTATAGCATTGCCAGTAAGGAAAAAACTTTTTTACATCAACTCATGGAAAACACAGAACTTTTGACAAATTTGGACATAAAATAATACGTGAACATTCAGAAAGATAATACAGTAGAGACCTGTTAATCCGAACTAATTGGGACCAGACCTTGTTCGGATTACCGATTTCTTCGGATTAGCTGGAATTATGGTGACGAGTTTCTAGAATGAAGTATGCCAAGCTGATTAGTATGTACACCATGGTAACAAATGGGAACAAGAGTGGGAACAATGGCCACTCTCATTCCCTGCCCTTTTGTTGTGCATTGTTGAAACCTTTGTAGTGTCCGAGGTCAGTGCACTGCCAGTAGGCTCGCAAAGCGCTTGGTTATGTTAGTTAATGATCGCTGGCATGCATAACAGTTGTATTCTATTCGTTCAGGTGTAGTGGTACACGTATTTTCGTCAAGAGTAAACGGAAAGATGGAACGTTAACTCTCAAAGAACAAGTGAATGCTTTGAAGCGGATAGACAATGCTGAGAATGTATCTAAACTGGCAACGGAACTGGGTGTTTCTAAAGCGACCCTTTGTGATTGGAAGAAGAACCGAGTTAAGCTTGAACAGTCCTGTGCAACGTCTTCGGGGAAAATACTCAAAATCGGCAGACTTTGAAACAGTCTCAGTACGATTAAGTGGGTGAAGTTCTTTTCCTTTGGTTTACACAGGAAAGAGAAAGGGAAACTCCTTTGTGTGGAGCACTGGTTCTGGAGAAGGTAGTTTACCTGAACAAGTTAATGAATCGTGATGAGTCTTTTAGTGCGAGAACGGGTTGGTTGGACAGATTCAAAAAACGCCACGGAATCGGTCAGCTAACAATTACTGGAGAGAAGCTTTCTTCTGACCGTTATGCAGTGAAGGAATACTTGGGTGAGTTTGAAAAAATGGTAAGAGAGGGAATGTATTCTCCTCAACAAATTTATAACGCTGACGAGACTGGCCATAATTTTGGGGCATTGCCAACAAAAAGCCTGGCATCAAAAGCAGAAGACCATGCTCCTGGTTTTATAATGTGCAAAGATCGTGTGACTTTATTAGCGCGCAGCAACGCAGCTGATAATCACAAGCTGCCTTTAATGCTGATCGGCAAATCTGCTAGGCCCAGAACTTTTAAAAACTGCAACATGAAGTCCCTGCCCATTGTATGTCGCAACCAGAAAAAAGCATGGATGGATAGTAAGCTGTTCAAAGAATGGTTTCACGGCCAGTTTGTTCCCTCTGTTCGACGGTTTTCTAAGGAAAATTGTCTCTCCGTGCAATCCTTTCGATTGATAACGCACCATCTCACCCCACCACTGAGGAATTATGTGATTGAGAAATTGTGGAGAAGTTTTTACCGCCGAATGTTACACCACTTCTACAGCCGATGGAGCAGGGCGTACTGCAAACATTAAAACAGATTTACAGAAAACAATTTTTAAGAATGCTGATCTAAGATTATAACATTCCTTTAGTGGACAAAATAAAAAAGACCATTGTGAAGGATGTGGTTTATTGTGCCGCTGAGGCATGGCAGAATATTTCAGAAAATACTCTGAGAAAATCATGGAGAAAACTGTGGACATCTCTTGAATTTCAGGACAACCTAGTTGAAAATGAAGAGGAAGATCTACTACAAACAATACAGACAATACCTGGGTGTGAAGAAGCTAGTGAAGGAGACGTAGATGAGTGGATGGCAGTGGATGGGGCATGTGTGGAGAACCTAACGGACACTGATTGGTGCAATTTTGTCATACGATGACATGATGGAGACGGTGGCTGTTGTTTGAAGACTAATGTTGATGGTGTTAGGACAGCAATCAGCCACAATTTTACTTTCAGTTCCTTTGTTCAAAGGGTACCGTTACCGGTTTCGAATCGTTATGATTCATTATCAGACAGTTTACATGCTTTCTTTATGACATGTGGTGTGTTTTTTACAGATTAATTGTCCTAAAATATAAATAATACATAATTATAAACACGCCACACACAGATGGTTGCATTACCGATTTTCGTTGCATGTGACTTACCTGAAACCTCGGTTTGGAGTCTTTGTTTCCATAACATTCGTCCAACAGATGTAAATGCATTCCCACTGCATTCTTATTGTTGCACACGTAAATTGTTCTAACTGTACACTTTAGATTTGTCACTGAGAAGATTTCTACCATGCACCACATGTTTTGATACATACAAAGAGCTTACAAACATATGAGTATCACAGATGCTACGATATGTCGTAACATTTGATGATGCTGTCCTATGTTTGGAAAGGATCATCGATCATATATTCATTTACGCAACTGTAATGCCTTTTACACTAGTACAGAGACATTGAATTTTTGAGTTGATATTGTTAAATTAATTACAAAGTTTTTTTTATAACTGTATAGGTAAAATAGTATATTATTTAATTATTTAATTACATTTAGCATCATGAGAATTATAGTAACATATAAATTTGCTACTTGATCTGCAGATAGGTGTACTAATATTATTTGCTTTGGAGGCTGGAAAGTAATTTTTGGAAATTTTTCAGGAAAGGGATGTTAGCTATCTCTGTTTGTTCGTTAAGGATATAGTCTGGGGTGCTGGTTTTGTGTGTGTGTATTTCTAATTCTTCTAATAAATTCATAGTGGCTCCTTTTTCTGCTAGATGCAAAATTTTTAAGTTGTCCTCAATGTTTCCCACTGAATGGTTTTCTTCAGCAATATGGGCTGCAAATGCTGATTTGTTCAAATTACCAAGTCTTAAAGCATCAATATGTTCTTTGTATCTGATTTCAAAACTTCTGCCTGTCTGTCCAATGTAGAATTTTGGGCCTGTATCACATTTGAGTTTGTATATTCCCGATTTACAGTAGGGACTCTTGGAGGTATTTACATCATGGATTACTTTTTGTTGTAATTTATTATTTGTGGAAAAGTTGATTGTGATATTTTTCTTCTTTTTAAATAAGTTTGCTATTTGGTATGAAAGTGGGCCTATGTATGGGAGAGTAGCATATTTAGGTTTGGCTTCAGTGGCACACTGATTTGGCTTGAAGTGACTGCTGTGAAATGGATCTGTGGTTTTTGTCTGCATTTTGTTGTGGAGATTTTCTATTATTGT